>NC_142519.1:16262175-16567175 GCF_964205215.1 Stylophora pistillata
TCCGTATCAAAACCCGAAAAGTCTAGAGAACACTGACACCGCAGTAATCACTTTATTCACGCATGATTTACACATGCAAATGAACAATTCACGAAGGTGCACTAAATATTTACATAAATTTTAGATAAAGTCTAATCACTGCCGATGTATAGATTTCAAGTCTTCCAAAGTTTGAAACCCTTGTTTCAAGTCCTCATTAGCATATTGGGTGGTTTTGAAAGGGGCGAAAGGGGTGATAAATTGATTCACCGGGGTCTTCTGAGCAAGAAACCACAATGAGATCCTTAGAACTTGTTCTCAAACACAACACCACAGTATTGCACTGTCCTCCTCTTCTACCCTAACTTTTGATGCAGAGAAAATTGAAGTAGACAAAGTGATTTTTTCATTAAAATGCTCTCACTGAATAGGAACACAAAATATCATACACCTGGTTATCTTAGTCAGATGTGAAATATATTTTCTCATCTTCAAAAATTAGAAGTGTTCCACAGAAGTGATCCACGAATTGTGCGTATAGTTGTAATTCATGAGCCCCCGGTTCCTGTCTTGTAGATTTCCGGTCCTTAACAAAGCGCTAGCGAGTCAATGGCCTGTGTACAGTGTATGAAAAAACATTGAGCTGGCATAAAATAATTCAATGTTATTGTGTGCAGTGTAACCACGAGGCTGCGCCTAGTGGTTTTATTTTTGTTTTAAAAGCATTGACGCCATTTCTATGATATAGAAGGTTATAGACAATGGAAAATTGTGGTTGATTTGTTAAATATTCATGATAGTGACTGAGAACGGTGAGTAGTCTAGTGTGCGGCTGTAAACAAAATGAAAAATAATAAACGATGAACCAGTTCAGTTGTTACGTTTTAATTGACCTGTGTAGATCTATCTGTACCTGAACAATCTCGTGATGCATGATGGCTGATTTGCGCTTCACCGTCATCACTCCATAAGAAAGTACATATTTAAAGGTGGTAAGTTTCTAAAGAGACTGGGGTACTGCGTCGGTGGGGGTAACAAGGTAATTTGGTAATATCAACTGAGGAAAGAGTTAATAGGCAGACGTAAGAGCGAATGGAGGAATTGTGGGTTGTGTGTTGGTTTCGACAGAAGAGGTGAAACGATAATGACTAAGGGGCTAGAAGAGAATCCGTGGCCTTCCTAGCTCAAGAATTTCAACACTCTAGGCAGCAGTTGAAAGATTAAACTCTTTCCAAACCACTTCGGTAACTGCCCGAAAACATCTCTCCTTCTCACGATGTTCTCGTTAATAAGTTTTTGTTCAGATTTTAATTAGCTAACCGAAAACACAGCTAAGCTTTCTCTTAGCGCTTGCTGGAGGTCGTCCACGAACTTAACGTTCACTGCAACCTTGGCCCTATTGTGAACGACTTTACTACAAAGCGAAGATTACATTTTGGCGCGCACAGAAAGCAGAAAGCTACGTAGGCGAAAGCGCCAGTTGCTCGACATACCTGCGTGGCCAGTGCGACGAAATAACTTCACAGGATTGGCAAAGTTTCAGTCACAGCAAATTATGCAAAAAATCTAGAAAGATTTAAGCTTAAATCTCGTTTAACGTTTAAAGCGACATATCAATGACTGCAACCATCGTGTTGTATACAAACCTCGCAAACTTTAAAACACGTTCTCTAGTGATACCTGCCAAAGTATTCAGTATAATTTCGGGTAAAATTTTCGCGGACAATCTGATCGATTTCTCTTACATTGTGTGCTGAGACTGAAACTTTTCACCTCAAGCAAATCTCTGTCGCACGGCCCAAACTAACATAGCGAGCAACTGAGCTACTAGCATATGTCCATGTTAAAACACACGAAAAGTGTCTAAAGCACACTTCACTCTGATTGGGCAGAAAAACACAAAGATTTTCTGGCACCAATCAGATGGCAGAACGACTGCGACCGTTTGGAACTAGTCTTGTAAGACAATATCCCCAGGGGGCTCTTCATGCCCTGAATTGAAATCGACCCACAGCCCCTAGATCTCCGAGGATGCCTTTGGGGCTAAGAGTGCTGATTTGAAACATAAACTTTTGTTCAAGAGTTTTGCGGCTCTCCGAGGAAAGACCGCAGACTGCCATATGCTGCTGAGAATGATTCGGTAGATTAAAGTGTCGAGCGACTGGTTTGGATGCCTCCTTGTCATTCCTTTCTATGTCGCGAAGGTGTTCTCGGAATCGGTCACCTAAAGCGAAGAACTGTGAATGTTGTAACAAAACAGTTGTTTTTGTGGTTTTCAGTTTGAAATTTTTAAATCAAACGTGAAATACCACTCTTACTCTATCTGTTAATTCACTTGATTGGGGGTCTCAATGGGAGATGGCTTTTACGACTAACGCCGGGTTAAAACTTTGACCATTTTACGGCTAATGATCAATTTCTTTCCAAGTTTTTTGCCATGGTTACGGTGATTCGTCAATTTGTACGCCTAACGGATAAATGTTTTTGGTCATTTTACGGCTAACGGTTAACCCCATTGAGAGAATCTTTATTGACTACCACCAGCTGAGAAAGCGAAGCTAACAACTAGAAAACCGCTATGATTAGAACTTAGCTCACAAAGTTTAAATGTAGGTATATAATGCAACTAATATATCGTAAGTATAAAAGCTATTTAAAATGCTATTGTCTGGCAGCGCGTTAAACTTGCACTAGAGATTCTCATAGCTCAAGACCTTTACATAATCTTGAAGACTGCGCAAATGAAATATTCCACTGTCCAGTTTAACATAACCTATCAGAAAAAAAGAAGCAAACAGAAACAAAAAACAAAACAAAACAAACCAAAGCAAGAAAAAATTGATGCAAAAAGGAATAAAAAGTTAAAAGTCTTGACATAAGTGGCAAGCTATGAGAACAGCAGCCTGGTAAAAGTGTTTCCAGCTTACTTCAGCAGTTCCAGGCTCACGAGAAAGCAAACGGCCAACAGGATGATGTTGCAGGTAAAAGATGTGCCTGCGTTACATCCGTCACTAGAACAGCAGCCAACCGCGCAGTGGTAGTCCTTCAGAGTATCTTTCGCTTTATCACAAACTGATTTTAGGGTGTCACAGGTAGATTGGTAACCGCATCCGCTCGAAACTGTGACATCGTTATCTTTGAGTTTTTCCCAGGTTCTGAAGCATTTATCGCCAAGCAAACACGTTTTTAAATAGGTGGCCTTGTTGTCCTCCAATTTGCTTTTCTTACAGGCGTCTTCATCACCACCGCAGACGTAACATTTCAAAGCGACAGCTGACGAATAAGAAGAATGAAATTATTTTTCATAAATGAGGATGCTACGTCAAAAAAAGTTGTTCAATGGACATATAAAAAGGCACTTCCTCATTTGGCCAGAAAGGGTACTTGCTGTCAAGCAGGGCAGGAATATGAAGATATTTTGTCTGTAATTGGGCCAAGGTGTGGGAACCCTGGTGGTCAAACTCCACCCTACCGTCCCTTTAAGTAAAGCGCTCCCCCCCTTTTATAATCACACTTGGTTTAATCAACTTGAAGCCATGCCTTACTGACTAGGTGTATAGGCTGGCATTATTTACCTATAAGATTTTTTGGACCAAAAGAAAATGAAGTCCCATTATTTTCTCTTGCTTGTACAGAACAGTGTAAAACGTTCAATAGTGATTCCTATTGTTCTTAACCGGTAGACCAAAAGAAACTCCATGTGCCAATTTATTCAGTCGCCCTAAGCATATATGACCTAATATTGCAGTCAGTACCGTTGTTTTCATCTTAGATTTTTGCCAGGTTTGATGACTCAGCAGTCACCTTTGCTAACCATAATCAAAACAAACGTATCTTCTCGTAGTTGAAATTTAAAAACGATCTCTGGCAAAAATGATTAAAAACTACAAGCTTTCGACTGCACGAACTGCAGTCTTCGACGGGTAAAATAAATGATAAGCAAGCGATGAGGGAATTTAAATAAAGACATGAATGTTGTTTGATGTAAGGAAGAGAAGCTGGAGTAACTGAACCTTTGACACGTGTCCTCAAAAAACATGATGTCATAGTTGTAAACAAACCATTTACCACTCTACAACAACAGTTCCCAGCTCCGAAATTCCGACCTTTGATGGAATCGCAGACCAACGTCGTGTACAAAATTCTCTGTGCAAATTGTTCGTGGCGTTATAGAGGGGAAACCAGTAGAGCTTTTAATACCCGAAAAAAAAAATATTTGAGAAATATCAAAACTGCGGCCAAAGGTTCTAGAACTGCTAATCACGCCTGGTCCAACAACCAAGCCATTGATTTTGAAACCGCGTCAATTATTGACAAAGGCACTTTTAGAACCAGAAAAACATTAGAGGCGTGGCATACCAGAGTGACCTAACGCAGATAATAATTCTTGCCCGTTACCTGGACAGTACAACATTTTTTTAACAAATATTTATAATCATTTACATTCTCATGATTTCACAGTTCATGTCTTTATTTAAATTTCCTCATCGCTTTATTATCATTCATTTTACCCGTCGAAGACTGCAGTTCGGGCAGTCGAAAGCTCGTAGTTTTTAATCATTTTTGCTAGAGATCGTTTTTAAATTTCAACTATGTTTCATCCTGGCTGCGGCCCTTCAATATTTTCACGTATCTTCTCGTATTATTCACTATATTATCGATTATGTTGTAGAAAAAAACCGATTACGGCGATTTTAAGAGCTGGGACTATGCACATCAAACACAATATCCATCGTTTGCATTCGGTCTCTAAAAAAAAGTTTACAATTTTGTCACTGGGTTACAGGCAAATCACCCTAAGAAAATTCGGCTCAATTTCTTTAAAATGAATTGGAACGATTACCAAAACCAAACAAAAGACAAAGTGAGACAAAGAGGTTTCTGTTTAGGGTAAGACATGTTTGCTTATGGTGTTCCAAGTATGGGCGAGGTCAGACTGATACGCCCAAATGAATAAGTCACGAAGGTGCACTAAATATTTGCCGATCGTCTAGATTTAATGTTGATTCATTGATATGCAAATTTCATGTCTTCCATAAACTTTGAAACCCTTCTTTCGAATCTCATTAGCAAATTGGGTGGTTCTGAAAAGTGCGAAAAGGGCGATCGATTGATTTACTGGGGTTTTCTAAGCAAGAAACTACGACAACGCAAATATTGCCATTTCATTTTCTGTGAGATCATTAGAACTTGTTCATATATGAAATTAAACACAACACCGCGGTGTTTGAGATGACTTTGATAGATATATGAGTATCGCCAAAAAATAAAGAAAATCCCAATGTCTCCCTCTTCTAACCTCCGTTTTGATGCCGAGAAACTTGAAGCAGGCAGAGTGTTTTGCTTTGTTTTTTCTCTTTCTTTAACTCGCTCTAACTGAACAGAGGTTGTGAGCAAACACTGAAGCTGTGTGGTCGGTTTTCACTATGTTTGTAAGCATTTTCAAACAAATCAGTTCCAAACTATTTTTCTAAGATAACGGCGACTTCTATCTCAGTTCTTAAAACGTCACGTTGGTAATAGCTTTGGTGGGAGTGATAAAGTTTGCAGACTAAATTTTCACTTGTCGTGAAAATTATATGTGCTCTAAGCGAGCGCTGTCCCACACTTAAAATCGTATTCTTTTAGCTGTGTATCCAACAACTTCTCCACTGATTCTAGGAACGTAATCGTTAGATTTCGTCTCATCTAACTGGGGGTAAAATGTAGTTTTTCCTTTGCGTGAGTGGGACTCCACCAAGAATCCTAAACTTGTTTTTAATCGGTAATTTCGGGCCGATAGGTGGTTACATACCTCAATCTCTAAGAACAATTGCTGAACGCTTTTTCAGTGTGACCTTAGTCATTAGATTGCCTGTCCCTTTTCTCACTTAGTTTTCCTTGCCCTTCGCCACAATAGAAATCGAGCAACATTACAAAAAATGAAAAATAACTGAGATCTGAATGATTTTTCCTCTTGATAAAGCTAAGATTATCTATTTCAGGATAAAACACATAACAAAAGCTGGTGCCTGCATTTTCGAGGATAAATGTATGGTTCACGGAGAAATTTGAAGGCCCATCATAGTGGGAGAAAAAGCCACTGAAAATACTCGGCGATTATTTTTCAGCCATTTGATCTGCTTCAGTGTTGCATTGTTAAGTGATGTGTTTCACAAGACACGAAATTACCTTTGGAGTTAATCCACCACTTAAATTCAAAAGTTGTACAGTACTCACCAGGTAGAGCCATCAGAACAAGAACAATCGGGGTGAACAGCAAACGATTCATTTTTGAAGCTCCTATCTTTGGTCGAAGTTTAACTTTTCGTGCTATACAGAGAATTATAATGTAGTGCCACGCCAAATTTATGCACAGTATGATCTTAACGGACGTAAAACATGGATCAGAAGTCCGAAAATGAAAAAAACATGCCTATTTAAGGGCATAGGCTAAAATATGGACTAGACAAGACTTATTTTTTGGACCATTTTTTGGGCCATTTTTTTTGGACTATTTTTGTGGACCATATTTTTTTTGGACCACTTTATAAGAGGGAAGCTCACCATTAGTACTCAGGGAGGAGTGGGTGCAGTCTATAAGAGCTGAGGAAGGGGTGGGAGGCAGAGTGTCATAACTCAAGAAGGGGTAGGAGGTGGTTGTAATTGTAAACACTACTGGTTAATATAGCGTTAATGAATTAATTAATAAAATCTTCCTTTTGTCACTATATTGCTATTTTCATGTCTCTATCCATGCAAGCTATGGTATTAGTCAAACTAGAATGTTTTTTGTGAATCTTACTAAGGAATAAGGATTTAGAGGGGGAGGGTAGTTGTCAAAAGCCTTGCAGGGCTCAATTTGGGATTAGAACACAAAGTGCAGGTAAAAGGGGTGATCAGTTTATAAATTATCTGGTTGGTGTAAAATGTTTTGGGGTCACCAAGACCAGTGCCATCTGGCTACTTGCCCCAGGGTGCTGGAGGGCAATGAGAATGCTTGTCAATTGACTTGTGCTAACCCTAAACCCTAACCCAACTGTAACCCTAACATCAAAATACTGGAAAAAGATCAATTTAAGTCGAGACTTACCATAGCTGTCTCCAGAGGGTGTCAATGAATTACCTTATGTTAGTCAAGTGATTTTAATTTTTTTCTTAACTCGATCGTACAAGTTATTTTAATCGGTCCTAGACCGGTTGCTATAATGATGGAATACGAGCGTTTTGATTTCCTGCCATTCAGTATTCGAATTATTGCATTTCCTCGATAGTGTACAAGCAGGCGAAGCCTTTCAACATTTATGACCACTTTTTCCCAAGGCAGCGATTGATATCGCCGAGGGACTTGAAGTTTTGCATTCAAGGAATGCGGTACATCGCGAAACCAGGGAATGTCTATTTCAGGAACCACATATTCGCGAACTTTTTATTAATTCATCAGACGTCCATACATATAACACGCGGTTTTCTTCCACAGAGAATTTTTATGTACAGAAATCTAGATTGCACGTAAAATTTAAGTCTTTCTCTGCGTATGGTACGAGGTTAGGGAACTGTCTAAACCCTGACTTGCGTAAGCTTACGAAAAGAGCATTTAAAGTGCTACTGAAACGTAATTTTCATATCCGAGATTTTTGCAATATAATAGAGTTTGAACGTTATTTGCAAACGCTGTGTACTTTTTTTGGGCCAACGCATAGCGGAAAGTACATTTTTAACCATTCGAAGTTGACCGACTGAGATCAAAATTGGCGGCCATCTTGGCGCGGCCAAAATAGCCCTGTGACGTCACTGGTTGTGTACTTCTGTGAAAGAAGGGTAAAAGCATGGAGTGTGGCTTGCTTGTTGGGAAGCCGAAAAAGAGGATTTCGGGCAAAATGCCATCCTCTTCTTCTTCATCGGCGGCCACATCGGCATCTTCGCTATCTGCGAGAGGTTCGCCTGGATAGGGAGCAAAATTCCCGACTGATACCGAGAACGAATCTCTACCAGTCTATTTAGTTAATCGGCAACTGACGAGATCCACAAGATTAGGATCGAAACCGCGGTCTTGCCTGACCATCTACAGAAAATGTCGAAAGACATTATAATGGCAGATGGGCTACTAAACGCCCCGGGCCAAAGCAATGCCATTCAGAGAGTGAAGTAAACATGGAAGCCTCATACGACACCGCCACTGAAGATGATCTACTCGGCAAGTATGAGGATAACGAACAAATCCCTCTGTACCAAATGCCTAGCAGAACATGCCCAGAATCCCTACAATATAGGGTAAGGGCCAAAATAAGAGCAGATGAGGATTTCAAAAATGAGATAAAGCAAATCCTTAACAACGCGGAGCAAGAAACAGTAAAGGCGATCATGTGCTTCTATGGACGTGAAATCGGTCGTTTTAATACCGAAATAAAGAAAAGAAAACGAGCCAAAACGGCTGGAACACTGAACACTAAGAACTGTAGTACGATCGAATCAGCGCGCGTGGCGCAAGCTGAAAGCAATTAAGACAACTTAACGATCGAGACAGTCAAAATAATAGCTGTACATCTACAAAGGCGAACGATTCGAAAAAGACGCAATCCCTGATGTGCGTACTCAGTGCCACACATAAAGCAAATTCTCATGAAAAACTGGCATTTAATAGAAACACAACCACTACTGAGCGAACTATTCAAAAATCCGCCGCTCGTATCTTACAAAAGAGGGCGGTCGCTCAAAGACATACTCGTGAGGGCTAAACTTTGAATAGGCTACTCTAAACACACGCCGGGGAGTCGTATAGGCCTGTCAACCCCATTTTACGCCACCATCTTCCTCTTCGCTACTGGAGACAACTTCGCTTCGTTCAGAAGAAGATTCACTTGACAAAACTTCAATATCTGCCATCTCCTTCGCCCACGAATACAAACAAACAGTGAGTGAAATAAACCACGCTATCGGAGTGAACACAACCAGTGACGTCATCAACCCATTTCGCTCGGTACCAGAGCCCGGACATGGTTTTGTGTAAAATTTTTGATTTGAACGGTTAAAAAAGATATCTTTCGCTTCTTTTTGGCCAAAGCAAACTATCTCATGACAATCAGCATATTCAAAACTACAGGTTAGAGCGAAAATCTCAGATACGAAAATTTCGTTTCAGTAGCACTTTAAAAGGAAAATTCATAAGTTGCTTTTGACTATACTTGGGATTGAGGACTATTATGTTGACGCCCATTCACTAATATTGAAATTCAATACCAATGATTATCGAAAATTATATCTGTAGTACTTCGCTCACATCCGTATATTACAATTCTCTCCTCTCTACTTTCCAGTCTGCTCTGCCTGTATTTGATCATTATGTCTTGTTTTAACTCATTAGTAATTTTATTGTATTTAATTTGTATGACAACTATACGTATCTTTTAGCTTATAATGTAGTAAACTAATGCATGGCTTATAACCCCAATAATATTGTTAGTAGTAATGAAATCTCTTTAGTTTATTGTAAAATCTCTTTAGTTTATTGTGATAATGAAACTTCTTTAACTTCCAATGTTTAGTATTTACTTATTTATTTATTTATTTATTTTTTACTAATACCCGCCAAGACTAGCTAATGCTATATGCGGGTTGTGTAAATTTGCTTGTAATGTTCTATAAAATAATAATAAACAAACAAACTTGAAACAAACATATGGTTTTGTCCCGCGCTCAACGTTGGACGTGTGCGCGTGAATCAAGGTTCTCTTCGAAATGTCGAAAAAAATTTTCGAGGTTTGCGTTGGTCGAGGTCTGCGTTTTTGAGGTCTGCGTTTTCGAGGTCTGTGGTCTGCGATCTTCGTTTTCGACGTCTGTTTTTTCGAGACACCCGAGAGAAGGTTGCTTTGTACGATTGTACCAACAATGATGTTATATAGTAAATGTATAAACCTTAAAATTGCGATAGCGCTTGTGAATTCTATATGCTGCTAAGTCAAGGGCCAAGGACCACAAATTCCGTGATCTCGTCTGATAACATCAGTCACAAAGGAAGATAGATAAATTTGGTAATTGGAAAATTCGACTCAAAAGGCACACGCATAACTCAACAGTGGAGGATCGCAAACGCAATATTTCAATAAAAATTAGAGTCCAGTGTTAACGTGGCAGTTTCACTTTCGCATGACAAAAAAATTAGAGAAACGCCGCGGCCCAGCGCAAAAATTTTGATATACAAAAAGTTAGTCGAAAAACCGATTAAAATAATTTGCACGATCGAGTAAAAGCACCATTAACCAGTAGTGTTAACAATTACAACCACCTCCCACCCTCCCTGAGTGATACCACTATGCCTCCCAACCCTCGCTGAGTAATTATAGACTGCACCCACCCCTCCTTAGTACTAATGGTGTGCATCCGCCATTAATAAGTGGCCCAAAAAATGGTTCAAAAAATGGTCAAAAAATAGTCCAGTCCAGTCTATATTTTACCCTATGCCCTATATAAGTCAGATGTGAAAAAAGTATTTAACTACAATGAATGAAGAAAATCATATGCACTGCGGTTTCATAAAATGTATGAAAGCGATTCTCGCAGTAATGAGCCCTACTCATCTAGTAGTGGAAAATAAGGCATGGAAAAAATATTATTATAATTATTATTATTATTATTTCACAAGTTAAAGATGGTCTACAGACAGTCTGATCCACGCACTAGGAGCATAATGGCGTTCCATAGATCCCCGAGAGGGGCATTGGGGTCTCTTAGAAACCGCAAAAACGCAAACTGAAAACTTCTATCGAGATCGAAAGTTACACAATAATAAGCGGAAATAATTTTGATGTTCAAGCACCAAGAACACATCTTCTCACCAACGTGTAACATCTTCTGCGAAGTTTTCGATTGAGTTGTCTTGTGACTCGAAAATATATAACTATCACAAACGTGAGAAAAATCATTTCCAGTTTTCTTAGACATTGCCTTAAATAATGAAATAACTTTCTTCAGTCAAGCTTTTGGATTGCTTCTTGTGGCTTCAGTCGGTAAGTAATGCATCGCCATCAAATTATTTGATTTCGAAGTAAATTTTAAAATTACAATTATGGTGAAAAGTATGACGGAAGGCGAGAATATAATTCAGTTCTTGGTGAAAATGTATTCTGTTGTATTGATTTTTACACGATTACCAACCATGATGATAATTAGCCAGCAGAATCAAAAAGTAGCAAAATTGAATCGTGTATGAAATCTCTGATATGAGTCCTTCTTGCTGTTTTGATTGTAGAATCACTAATGGACTATGAATTCGTACAAGTATTGCTTTAGTAATACATAATTTTCACTCTCGATTGTCTAAGATACCAATGCAACAACAGTAACGACGCGCATTAGTTTTTTTTTTAAGGATAAACACATAACAAAAGCTGGTGCCTGCATTTTCGAGGATAAATGTATGGTTCACGGAGAAATTTGAAGGCCCATCATAGTGGGAGAAAAAGCCACTGAAAATACTCGGCGATTATTTTTCAGCCATTTGATCTGCTTCAGTGTTGCATTGTTAAGTGATGTGTTTCATAAGACACGAAATTACCTGTGGAGTTAATCCACCACTTAAATTCAAAAGTTGTACAGTACTCACCAGGTACAGCCATCAGAACAAGAACAGTCAGGGTGAACAGCAAACGATTCATTTTTGAAGCTCCTATCTTTGGTCGAAGTTTAACTTTTCGTGTTATACAGAGAATTATAATGTAGTGCCACGCCAAATTTATGCACAGTATGATCTTAACGGACGTAAAACATGGATCGGAAGTCCGAAAATGAAAAAAACATGCCTATTTAAGGGCATAGGCTAAAATATGGACTAGACAAGACTTATTTTTTGGACCATTTTTTGGGCCATTTTTTTTGGACTATTTTTGTGGACCATATTTTTTTTGGACCACTTTATAAGAGGGGAGCTCACCATTACTACTCAGGGAGGAGTGGGTGCAGTCTATAAGAGCTGAGGAAGGGGTGGGAGGCAGAGTGTCATAACTCAAGAAGGGGTAGGAGGTGGTTGTAATTGTAAACACTACTGGTTAATATAGCGTTAATGAATTAATTAATAAAATCTTCCTTTTGTCACTATATTGCTATTTTCATGTCTCTATCCATGCAAGCTATGGTATTAGTCAAACTAGAATGTTTTGTGTGAATCTTACTAAGGAATAAGGATTTAGAGGGGGAGGGTAGTTGTCAAAAGCCTTGCAGGGCTCAATTTGGGATTAGAACACAAAGTGCAGGTAAAAGGGGTGATCAGTTTATAAATTATCTGGTTGGTGCAAAATGTTTTGGGGTCACCAAGACCAGTGCCATCTGGCTACTTGCCCCAGGGTGCTGGAGGGCAATGAGAATGCTTGTCAATTGACTTGTGCTAACCCTAAACCCTAACCCAACTGTAACCCTAACATCAAAATACTGGAAAAAGATCAATTTAAGTCGAGACTTACCATAGCTGTCTCCAGAGGGTGTCAATGAATTACCTTATGTTAGTCAGGTGATTTTGATTTTTTTTCTTAACTCGATCGTACAAGTTATTTTAATCGGTCCTAGACCGGTTACTATAATGATGGAATACGAGCGTTTTGATTTCCTGCCATTCAGTATTCGAATTATTGCATTTCCTCGATAGTATACAAGCAGGCGAAGCCTTTCAACATTTATGACCACTTTTTCCCAAGGCAGCGATTGATATCGCCGAGGGACTTGAAGTTTTGCATTCAAGGAATGTGGTACATCGCGAAACCAGGGAATGTCTATTTCAGGAACCACATATTCGCGAACTTTTTATTAATTCATCAGACGTCCATACACATAACACGCGGTTTTCTTCCACAGAGAATTTTTATGTACAGAAATCTAGATTGCACGTAAAATTTAAGTCTTTCTCTGCGTATGGTACGAGGTTAGGGAACTGTCTAAACCCTGACTTGCGTAAGCTTACGAAAAGAGCATTTAAAAGGAAAATTCATAAGTTGCTTTTGACTATACTTGGGATTGAGGACTATTATGTTGACGCCCATTCACTAATATTGAAATTCAATACCAATGATTATCGAAAATTATATCTGTAGTACTTCGCTCACATCCGTATATTACAATTCTCTCCTCTCTACTTTCCAGTCTGCTCTGCCTGTATTTGATCATTATGTCTTGTTTTAACTCATTAGTAATTTTATTGTGTTTAATTTGTATGACAACTATACGTATCTTTTAGCTTATAATGTAGTAAACTAATGCATGGCTGATAACCCCAATAATATTGTTAGTAGTAATGAAATCTCTTTAGTTTATTGTAAAATCTCTTTAGTTTATTGTGATAATGAAACTTCTTTAACTTCCAATGTTTAGTATTTACTTATTTATTTATTTATTTATTTTTTACTAATACCCGCCAAGACTAGCTAATGCTATATGCGGGTTGTGTAAATTTGCTTGTAATGTTCTATAAAATAATAATAAACAAACAAACTTGAAACAAACATATGGTTTTGTCCCGCGCTCAACGTTGGACGTGTGCGCGTGAACCAAGGTTCTCTTCGAAATGTCGAAAAAAATTTTAGAGGTTTGCGTTGGTCGAGGTCTGCGTTTTTGAGGTCTGCGTTTTCGAGGTCTGTGGTCTGCGATCTTCGTTTTCGACGTCTGTTTTTTCGAGACACCCGAGAGAAGGTTGCTTTGTACGATTGTACCAACAATGATGTTATATAGTAAATGTATAAACGTTAAAATTGCGATAGCGCTTGCGAATTCTATATGCTGCTAAGTCAAGGGCCAAGGACCACAAATTCCGTGATCTCGTCTGATAACATCAGTCACAAAGGAAGATAGATAAATTTGGTAATTGGAAAATTCGACTCAAAAGGCACACGCATAACTCAACAGTGGAGGATCGCAAACGCGATATTTCAATAAAAATTAGAGTCCAGTGTTAACGTGGCAGTTTCACTTTTGCATGACAAAAAAATTAGAGAAACGCCGCGGCCCAGCGCAAAAATTTTGATATACAAAAAGTTAGTCGAAAAACCGATTAAAATAATTTGCACGATCGAGTAAAAGCACCATTAACCAGTAGTGTTAACAATTGCAACCACCTCCCACCCTCCTTGAGTGATAACACCATGCCTCCCAACCCTCGCTGAGTAATTATAGACTGCACCCACCCCTCCCTTAGTACTAATGGTGTGCATCCGCCATTAATAAGTGGCCCAAAAAATGGTTCAAAAAATGGTCAAAAAATAGTCCAGTCCAGTCTATATTTTACCCTATGCCCTATATAAGTCAGATGTGAAAAAAGTATTTAACTACAATGAATGAAGAAAATCATATGCACTGCGGTTTCATAAAATGTATGAAAGCGATTCTCGCAGGAATGAGCCCTACTCATCTAGTAGTGGAAAATAAGGCATGGAAAAAATATTAATATAATTATTATTATTATTATTTTACAAGTTAAAGATGGTCTACAGACAGTCTGATCCATGCACTAGGAGCATAATGGCGCTCCATAGATCCCCGAGAGGGGCATTGGGGTCTCTTAGAAACCGCAAAAACGCAAACTGAAAACTTCTATCGAGATCGAAAGTTACACAATAATAAGCGGAAATAATTTAGATGTTCAAGCACCAAGAACACATCTTCTCACCAACGTGTAACATCTTCTGCGAAGTTTTCGATTGAGTTGTCTTGTGACTCGAAAATATATAACTATCACAAACGTGAGAAAAATCATTTCCAGTTTTCTTAGACATTGCCTTAAATAATGAAATAACTTTCTTCAGTCAAGCTTTTGGATTGCTTCTTGTGGCTTCAGTCGGTAAGTAATGCATCGCCATCAAATTATTTGATTTCGAAGTAAATTTTAAAATTACAATTATGGTGAAAAGTATGACGGAAGGCGAGAATATAATTCAGTCCTTGGTGAAAATGTATTCTGTTGTATTGATTTTAACACGATTACTAACCATGATGATAATTAGCCAGCAGAATCAAAAAGTAGCAAAATTGAATCGTGTATGAAATCTCTGATATGAGTCCTTCTTGCTGTTTTGATTGTAGAATCACTAATGTACTATGAATTTGTACAAGTATTGCTTTAGTAATACATAATTTTCACTCTCGATTGTCTAAGATACCAATGCAACAACAGTAACGACGCGCATTAGTTTTTTTTTTAAACCTAAAATTGGAACAAAATGGCATATTTAAAATGGAATATATCTCGTCATTTTTCATTGAGTTCTTTTCAGTTTCTTCAAGGTAGTCGCGGCATTATTTTCGCACGGATTAAAGCGGCTTTAAAATTTAAGGAAAAGTCAGTTATTCGCCAGCTGACCGCAGCGGAAGGCTTTAGTCGTCAGTTGATAATTCCCGACTCTTGTAACTGGAACGTTGAAAATCTTAAATACCAAATGCATCACTGCTCGCTTCTGTGTGACTCAAGTTAAAACATGGACAAAGAACAGAAATAGGCGATACCTTCCTTTCACGATCATTGATTTTTTTTAACCTCAATTACTCATCAGAGTCATTGAGTTATAAGACAAACAATCTAAGCTGGCTTTTGGTTCATGAACTCATTTTAAAAACATTACTCTTCAGATCACCATAATGGCCGTAAACGTATTTACGGACAAAAAAGCCTTGCGCTGACTTATCGAGTTTCTGACATGATATTGACGCATCCATAATGAAATTACTGACAACTTCTACACAAGATTATTTAAGCTCACTATTTAAGAAACGACAACGAAGGATCACTATCATTAAGTAAAATACGCGAATTAAGTCAATTCATAAGTCTTGAACCCTTATTTTGCTCATTCCAGCACAGTTAGGCCACTGGTCAAAATGGGAGCCCTGTTGTAAGACATGTGGTAGTGGGATACAAATTCGGACACTTAATTGTAGCAGCATGAGGCAAAACACGCAAGTATGGCGAGACTGCTTCAACAAAAAAGAGATTCAAACCAGAAGCTGTCGAAAAAGACCCTGTACAGGTATGAAACTCGAAGCCCTACTTAGTAACTTAGTTTTTTAATCTTTTCTTATCTTTTTAGTGAGTATTCCACAGAGTCTAAGAAAAGAGCTTACACCCTCAGTTATTACACGGTACAAGGGCGTTTCGGAGGAAACGACACTTATGGTAAAACGTTTTAAAGACTTTGGTGGCACGAGGCGCTGCGAAAAGTTGCTACAACCTGCATGATTATCACTACAGGTTGACAAAAAAACATCTATTACCTAGTACTCACAAAGTTCCAGATTGATATTGGTTACACCATGAAGTAAAGCAAAAAACGCTTGATAGAACCTGAGGCTTATCGGTATGCTCCTTCTGGCACCACGAGACCATGAGCCGACCGGTTTTTGCCCCCGCACAACAAGTAACTCATCACAGAGTTTCTGAGGCCTTTTAAACAGTGGCCAAGCGTACAAGCGCGGAAACCGGAGGTCTAAGTTTTGATTCCTCAAGGGGACTTTCCTTTTTCCCACGCTCGTGACAAGAAAAACAAACGTCTTTGTCTTAATTTTTACTCTATTTTTCAGTTACAAGAGTTATCAACCTCTTTCTCGATAAAAATATTCTGTAATCCTAACATAAACTGAGTGCAGTATGTAGTTTGTATCCGAGATATGCTGTCGATTGTGTTGTGTTATCGTCTGCGTGAGAGTAGCTGTGAAGAACCTCGTTACTATTCTGAACTAACAAACCGAAAAAACCTTCTAGTGAATTTTTTTAAGTCACAATAAGCGCACACGAAAACTATAGAATGTAAAGGGTCAGAGAGCCCCAGGCATAAATAATAGTGCCGTTATTTGCTTCTCCGCTTTTTGTCAGTTTTGATAACCTGGCGGTCAACTTTTAACTTAATATGTGTTATCGGTTATTTTGCACAAAATAGCTAATCATGGCGATAATAATGGCTGGATGTGTCATTTTGAAACTTAACACAAGATCTTTTGTTATGCAAATAAAAAAAAAAAGAAACGAGTTTCAGGCTTCTGCGCTCAAGGTATACTTATGCCCTAATACTTGGCTTATTTTGTTTAGAAGAAATGTATTATAAAAAAGCAGTTAAAATTGATGGAAAAAGACACAAAATCGTTTCTCTTCTGCGTAAGAGATCCTCGCTCAGTTCATGCAATCAACTCACTTCATAAAACCAAATTATCTTGTGTCGAAGTGAAACTCTTCGTGCTATACCGAACATGCACTGCCACGCCAAATTTATGCATGGGACGGTCACTAAGGTAACAGACAGACAAACATGGTCCGGAGGGCTATATGTCAATCCACAAAACACCACATTCAATTTTATTGGTGTTATCATGCCACTTTTAAGAATTTGCATGGCTGAATAGTAAACACAAAATATCATACACTTGGTTATCTTAGTCAGATGTGAAAGATGTTTGCTCATCTTCAAAAATTGAACGTGTTCTATTACAGTGATCCACGAACTGTGCGCATAATGGTAATTCATGGACCCACGTTCCTTTCTTGTAATTTACGGTCCTTAACATGCAAAGCACTAGCGTATCATTGGCCTGTGCACAGTGTATGATGAAACCGGTGTAACCATCTAGAGGCCCTACGAAATCACTCTCTGTCGCATTGAGCTGGCATAAAAAAGTTTCGATGTTATTGCGTGCAATGAGACCACTCGGTTGTGCCTTGTGGTTCTACTTTAGTTCTGAACATTGTTTACCTCATTTCTTAGATCGTTCTTTCTTGTTTTCCCGGAGATTTCTTTTGGTATGTTCCTTTTGTTAGGTTTTTTGTACCTTGCTACGCAAAACGTTCAATATGTTTTCTTGATACTATTCTGAATTGACAAACAGAAAGAACCTTCTAGTGAATTTGTTTAGTCACAATGATTACACACGAAAACTAAAGAATGTATACGGTCAGGGAGCCCCAAGCATAAATATTAATAGTGCCGTTCTTAGATTTGTTAAGGTTTAGGATAGTTTTTAAGAACGGTGAATAGTCTACTGTGCAGTTGTAACCAAAAGGAACAAAACTAATGAACCAGCTCAGTTATTACGTTTTGATCGACTAGAATGTGTAGTTCTATACCTAAACAATCTCGTAATGCAAGATCAATAGAGAGTAACCTCGCGTCCTCTCAGGTGACTCTTTTAGCATTACGGTACTGTGCGCTCCTATGGGCTTACTTGTAATTTAACAAGATTTCACATTGAGCTAAAACACCAAACCATCTAACATCTTTTCCCTTGGAAAAAAAGCTCTCTCAAAATTAAGATTAAAGGCAAACAACATACACTTGATCTATGGTCCAGAGGGAAACAGCTAACTCTTTTTTTCCCGAGTGTCCTGGACTCGAAGGAAAACAAATCTAGCTTGTTTCTCGAAAGCACACGAACACTAAAGATTGTATGCGGTCGGGAAGCCCCAAGCATAAATTGTCGTTCCATCTTTGAATTTTTGTCGGCTTTAATAACCTCTCAGTCAACTTTGCTAACCCGATAATCAACAGAAACTTTCTTTCTTGTTTTCCCAAAGATTTCTTTGGTATGTTTTCTTTGGTAGATTTTTTGTACCTTGCTAAGCAAAACGTTCAGTATGATTCCTTGATACTATTCTGGACTGACAAACCGAAAGAACCTTCTCTTGAATTTGTTTAGTCAAAATGAGGACACGCGAAAAGTAAAGATTGTATGCGGTCAGTGAGCCCCAAGCATAAATAATAGTGCCGTTGTTTGCATCTCCGCTTTTTCTCAGTTTGATAATATGGCCGTCAACTTTAAACTTGATATTTGTTATCGGTTATTTTGCACAAAATTACTAATCATGCGATTCTAATGGCTGGATGTGTCATTTTGAAACTTAAGACAATATCTTTTCTTATGCATATAAAAAAAAAAGAAAAGAATTTCAGTCTTCTGCGTTCAAAGCATAGTTATGCTCTAATACTTGGCTTATTTTGTTTAAAAGAAATGTATTGTAAAAAAGCAGTTAAAATTGACGGAATTAGACACAAAATCGTTTCTGTTCTGCGTAATAGATCCTCGCTCAGTTCTTCCATTTACTTAATTAACTCACTTGATAGAACCAAATTATCTTGTTACAACACTCACCGATGCCACATCACAGTTTCTCTATAAACGTACCTCCTTTAATCACGGAGAGGATACAGTAGATGACAGGGACAAATTGTAGCCACTGAAAACACAAGACGAATTCCGTTTCGATGCCATTTGTTTTTATCTGTTTCTGCATCGGTCAGCGCGGATGAGTATCAGAGCAACTATAAAATTATGTTCAGGGTGGTTCAACGATTCATTTAGTTCAAAGTTGTACAGTACTCACCAGGGGCGACCACCAGCGCAAGAAAAGTCAGAGTGAACAGCAAACAGTTCATTTTTGAGTCTCCTATCTTGTGTCAAAGTGAAACTCTTCGTGCTATACCGAACATGTACTGCCACGCCAAATTTATGCATGGAACGGTCACTAAGGTAACAGACAGACAAACATGGTCCGGAGGACCACATGTCAAACCACAAAACACCACATTCAGTTTTATTGGTGTTATCATGCCACTCTTAAGAATTTGCATGGCTGAAGAGGAACACAAAATATCATACACTTGGTTATCTTAGTCAGATGTGAAAGATGTTTGCTCATCTTCAAAAATTGAACGTGTTCTATAACAGTGATCCACGAACTGTGCGCATAATGGTAATTCATGAACCACGTTCCTTTCTTGTAAATTTACGGTCCTTAACATGCAAAACACTGGCGTGTCATTGGCCTGCGCACAGTGTATGACGAAACCGGTGTAACCATCTAGAGGCCCTACGAAATCACTCTTTGTCGCATTGAGCTGGCTTAAAAAAGTTTCGATGTTATTGCGTGCACTGAGACCACTCGGTTGTGCCTTGTGGTTCCACTTTAATTTTGAACATTGTTTACCTCATTTCTTAGATCGTTCTTTCTTGTTCTCCCGGAGATTTCTTTGATATGTTCTTTTAGTTAGGTTTTTTGTACCTTGCTACGCAAAACGTTCAATATGTTTCCTTGATACTATTCTTAATTGACAAACAGAAAGAACCTTCTAGGGAATTTGTTAAGTCACATTGATTGCACACGAAATGTAAAGAATGTATGCAGTCAGGGAGCCCCAAGCATAAATATTAATAGTGCCCTTCTTAGATTTGTTAAGTTTTAGGATAGTATGTAAGAACGCTGAACAGTCTACTATGTATCTGTAACCAAAAGGAACAAAAATAATGAACTTGTTCAGTTATTACGTTTTGATCGACTTGAATATGTAGATCTATACCTAAACAATCTCGTAATAGAAGATCAATAGACAGTAACCTCGCGTCCTCTCAGGTGACTCTTTTTAGCATTACGGTACTGTGCGCTCCTATGGGCTTACTTGTAATTTAACAAGATTTCACTTTGAGCTTAAACACCAAATCATCTAACGTCTTTTTCCTTGGGAAAACAGCTCTCTCAAAATTGAAATTAAAGGGAAAAAACATATACTTGATCTATGGTTCAAAGGGAAACAGTTAGTTCTGTTTTGCCAAGAGTCTAGGACTCAAAGGAAAACAAATCTAGCTTGTTTCTCGAAAGTACACGAACACTAAAGATCGTATGCGGTAGGGAAGCCCCAAGCATAAATTACCGATTCATTCGTTGCATCTTCTTTTTCTTGTCGCCTTTAAGAACCTCTCAGTCAACTTCGCTAACCCGATAATCAGCAGAAACGTTTTTTCTTGTTTCCCCGGAGATTTCTTTGGTATGTTTTCTTGGGTAGATTTTTTGTACCTTGCTAAGCAAAACGTTCAACATGATTGCTTGATACTATTCTGACCTGACAAACCGAAACAACGTTCTCGTGAATTTGTTTAGTCAAAATGAGTGTACACGAAAAGTAAAGAATGTATGACGGAATAAACCACAAAATCGTTTCTGTTTTGCGTAATAGATCCTCGCTCAGTTCTTCCAAACGTAATTAACTCACTTAATAAAACCAAATTTTCTTGTTGCAACCCTCACCGATGCAACATTACAGTTTCTCTATAAACGTACCTCCTTTAATCACGGAGAGGATACAGTAGATGACAGAGACAAATTGTAGCCACTGAAAACACAAGACGAATTTAGTTTCGATGCCATTTGTTTTTATCTGTTTCTGCATCGGTCAGCGCGGATGAGTATCAGAGCAACTACAAAATTATGTTCAGGGTGGTTCAACGATTCATTTAGTTCAAAGTTGTACAGTACTCACCAGGGGCGACCACCAGCACAAGAAAAGTCAGAGTGAACAGCAAACAATTCATTTTTGAGTCTCCTATCTTGTGTCGAAGTCAATCTCTTCGTGCTATACCGAACATGTACTGCCACGCATGGAACGGTCACTAAGGTAACAGACAGACAAACATGGTCCGGAGGGCCAGATGTCAATCCACAAAACACCGCATTCAATTTTATTGGTGTTATCATGCCACTCTTAAGAATTTGCATGGCTGAAGAGGAACACAAAATATCATACACTTGGTTATCTTAGTCAGATGTGAAAGATGTTTGCTCATCTTCAAAAATTGAACGTGTTCTATAACAGTGATCCACGAACTGTGCGCATAATGGTAATTCATGAACCCACGTTCCTTTCTTGTAAATTTACGGTCCTTAACATGCAAAACACTGGCGTGTCATTGGCCTGCGCACAGTGTATGACGAAACCGGTGTAACCATCTAGAGGCCCTACGAAATCACTCTCTGTCGCATTGAGCTGACAAAAAAAGTTTCGATGTTATTGCATGCACTGAGACCACACGGTTGTGCCTTGTGGTTCCACTTTAGTTTTGAACATTGTTTACCTCATTTCTTAGATCGTTCTTTCTCTTTTTTCCCGGAGATTTCTTTGATATGTTCTTTTAGTTAGGTTTTTTTGTACCTTGCTACGCAAAACGTTCAATGTGTTTCCTTGATACTATTCTGAATTGACAAGCAGAGAGAACCTTCTAGGGAATTTGTTTAGTCACAATGATTACACACGAAATCTAAAGAATGTATGCGGCCAGGGAGCCCCAAGCATAAATATTAATAGTGCCGTACTTAGATTTGTTAAATTTTAGGATCGTTTTTAAGTAGTAGTAGTAGTAGTAGTCTATATTTCCACAAGATAAAAAATACATATCTTATGTTACAATTATTTAAGTAAAAAGTATATATAAAATATCTAAATATATCTAAAATATAAACTCACACAGCTAAATTGTCTTTAAAAATTAAGCGATTAATGAAAGAGTTCTTGAATCTTTCTGTATTAACTTTCGGATACTGACTTGTTCGATACCTTAATTTGTAAGTCGACACTTTCCTCTCAGGTAATAATCCCCTTAAGAACGTTGAATAGTCTACTTTGCAGCTGTAACCAAAAGGAACAAAAATAATGAACTAGTTCAGTTATTACGTTTTGATCGACTTGAATGTGTAGATCCATACGTAAACAATATGGTAATGGAAGATCAATAGACAGTAACCACGCGTCCTCTCAGGTGACTCTTTTTAGCATTACGGTACTGTGCGCTCCTATGGGCTTACTTGTAATTTAACAAGATTTCACATTCAGCTAAAAGTGTGCGACGGTAACTAAAAAGAAATTAACTTGATGAAGCAGTTCAGTTCTTACGTTTTGATGAACTTGTGTAGATCTATACCTGAGCAATCTCCTAACGCTCGCGTCCTCTCAGGTGACTATTTTTAGCATTATGGTATTGTACGCTCCTACGCGCTTACTTGTAATTTAACAAGATTTCACACCAAATCATCTAACATCTTTTCCCTTGGAAAACAGTTCTCTCAAAATTGAGATTTAAGGGAGACAACATACACTTTATATATGGTCCAGAGGAAAACAGTTAGATCTGTTTTCCAGAGAGTCCTGCACTCAGAGGAAAACAAATCTAACTTGTTTCTCGAAAGACCATACATGAAGTGCTTTGTTTTATATTTAGACTTTCCCTTAGACAATCATAAGGTAAGAACATGCTGTTGTATTCAGTGCGCGGGAAACCACTTCGCAATTGTATCACGGTCGGGATACATTTGATTTTGATCAGGGGCACGTGACCAGGAATGAACCAATCACAGTGCTGGTTTTGTTGAGTGAAAGTTTAGGTATGTAACAAAATTAATGATTTCCTTTCCAACCAGTCGTTAGGAGTTTAAAAATACTGCACGGTAAACAGGAAAAATACTGTCTTTGGATGAATAACTCAAAATGCAACTGGTAACTTTGAATACGTAAAATGAGCTCCTTCATACTAAATATCAATATGATAGGCTGAGTAAAGATTCATTATTTATCATTAATAAACTATAGTCTTCATGAACTTTGGTAGGATACCAGAACTATGTACGTAGCCTGAAAAAACGTAGCATCAAAAATCAGCCAATTCTAAAATCAGACACAAATGTCCACAATCTGACACTCGTGTCTCAAATATGACGCTAGTGTCTAAAATCAGACCTAATTGTCTAAAACTGACACTTGTGTCCCAAATCGATCACAAGTGTCTAAAATCAGACATTAGTGTCAAAAAACGGACAGTGGCGTCTAAAATCAGACACTGGGGTCTAAAATAAGACTCATTGTCTAAAACGGTTACCAGTGTCTAAATTCTGACATTGATTGCAAAAATGGGACATTTAAATGTACATAAAGACCATGTCCTTTTCTTGAGAGGCGAGGACTGAAACTTTGTTGCCACACTTTTTCCCAGTCAAGGTTCGTTTGAAATAGGACACCACCTCTACCTCGCTTATCCCCGAAAGTATGGACAAAAGCTGCTTGACTGGTCGTAGGGTAGTAAAGGACACAACTTCTGCCTTCTTGTTCCTCCCAAAGCTTACAAACGGTTCGCAAAATCCATCTATACCTTTTATCATCCTCAGCAAGATGCTAAAAATCCCAAGGGTATGTCACGAGTGATTCCGGCGTAAAAAGGGTTTCTCACCCGACGTCTTCCTGCTAGGCGTCGATGAATTGACTCCAGCCAAAGCCTTGATTCAGTATAAAAAATGGTTCCAGCGTATACAGGGTAGCTATTCAAAATTTTGGCAGTCCATGGAAGGTGGTTTCGCATCAAGTTGTACAACGGCACCAACATTTCGGCCCTTGCGTCAACAAAATATTCGCAATTTTCGAGGTCCTTTCCAACTCTTTTTAAGGACTGTTTCAGCGTATCTGCTAGGAAATTATTGTACTCCAATGCATCCTCTTCTCCTTCTACACTCTCAATACTCTCCAACTCATCATCGTCTTCCAAAACTTTTTCACGAGCTCTCTCGGCACTTATCTTAGCTGCCATTGTAAGTAACTATGTTTAAAGCTTGTGCTACTAGTGCACGAGACCTCTGACCACAATGAATGGCAAACTTGAGCGATTTTGAGGGACCTTGTGCCCACCGTGTTTAAAGCTAAAACCAGACAATGGAACTAAAATCGCACAGAAATGTCTAAAAATAAGACACAAGTTTCTAAAGTCGGACCCTTGTGTCTTAAAACCAATTACTGATGGCTAAGATCGAACACCAGTGTCCGAAATCGAACACCACTGTCTAAAATCAGAAACTAGTGTACAAAATTGAACACCAATGTTATGGAAAATATTTGTTGCAATTATTATTTTTCATCTTTGCTTTTCTTTAATGACGAAAAAATACTTAGTTTGAGTTTGACTATTACTTAGTTTTGAGTTTAGCCTTTGTGAAGGCCAGCGTCAGACAGCGATTCGTTATTTTGACGGGAAGAGTTATTAATATATCAAATTTCAACATCTATGGCCGAAGTGGCAGACTAAAAGGTGGGCTCTTAACTTTGCAAATTTCAAATAAGGAAAAAGACACCGAAGCTTTTAACCACATTTCAAAAACTGGAAATGGGCCCTCTTTTTCCAAATGAGAAGAAATTCATTATTTCAGTCGTCACGAATTTAATCTAGATTAACTGCCTAGATTAACAACAACAAGTTGTAATTATAATACAGTAATTTCTTCAACAAGGTCAGATTGGCTTACAAATGATCAGAAATGGCGAAAACCAGCCTTACAAACTTCTTATGGTTTTTCGTTTCCTTTTCCTCATCACTGACTGGGAAAACCTGCTAAACTTAAAAGAAGGCTTTCTAAAAATTTTTTGCTGTTGAGCATGAACAGCGCGTACAAAAAGCTACTGAATTATTTATTCATCTGTCATCAGCATTATGAATTGTGGCCGTCAGCACTCTTTCTTTTGCTTCCATCCCGACTCAAAGATATTAACAGTGTAAATTGCACTTACGCTACTCTCTTTACACCTGTAAGCCGAGACAAGAGTCGATCCTACTGAAATTATTGCTTCGGAAATTTTGATTTCGAATTTAAATCCAGATTTCATGAAAAAAAAAAAAAAGATTAAATGGTATTTACGATCCTTCTGGAAGAGGGAAGCAAAGGTTTATACGTGACACGTGATTAGATCATTATTAATGTGTGACACGTGAATCTTACAGAAAGGCGAGCGTGATTCGTGAATTTATGAACCTACGTGAGGCGTAATTTGCTTACCTGAAATATCCGTGACCCGCGTGAAAGCCTTAAGATGTCCGTGAAATCAAATACACGAGTTTTCCCTTTGTATACGTGACGCGTGAATTCCTCTAAAATTCGTGCGTGAAACGGATTCAGGCCCCCCACCCTCCTGTTTGCTGCCTTCGTGATAACGTAGAGCAGTATTAATAATCGATCTTAAACACTATTTAGTTATAGTTTAGTCGGCGCTAACCCCCCACCCCCCCCGTTAGAGGACACCAGTCTGGCTTATCAAGCCTTTTAACTCTTGATGCTTTTCCTCTTCCCGCGTCCTCGCAGCTTTACACGCAGAAATATAGAAATACAATCAACTAAAAGAAAGTTTTCCTATAATTAAGTTTTCATAAAGGCCAACATTATGACAAAAGCGTAATGTGATTTTATCTCGAGGCCCGTCATATGTAGAGTTAAGTATTTAAGTGTGGCTTTGCATGGGGCAAGGAGCGTTGTCAATCACAGATCTTAAGCCAATCAAATGAGGTCAGATCAAATAGCACCATGCTTATAGGCAAGGTCAGTTTCTCTCCTGGTCCTTCTCGCCTTCATTTCCATCGTGTTAACATCCAAACAGAGATTTTCGGTACTGTAGAAGAGTTTTTTCAGGCAAGTCTAACTTTCTTCTTTCCTTCGTTTTTCTTTTCTACTTTCGGTCCCTTTTTAGTAGAGATTCGCGGGTTTCGTGATAAAAATGTATTTTAATTCGTAATCGTTCACTCCGAAACATCGAAATGAATTTCCTTTTAGATAGCGCTGAAAATCCTTTATTTGAACGAGATGTATTGTCAAGTTGACAGAAACGTTGAAAATGTCAACAGAGCACCCACGCTGCGGATGATAAAATAATTTTTTAAAATTATGATGTGATTTGGTGATCTTATAAAAGCCCATTAAAACTGACTCAGAGGTAAGTTAAATAAGGCGCGTATGGAAAGACAAATGCGAGCATAAAAGGAACCAATATCCTGATTGTTCTCGGCCTGTTTTAAGCCCCTTCACGGTTTTGATAGCATTATTGTCTTGAAAGTCCATGTCTGTAGTTCTTTTCAATCTCGACTGTATTAGCCAAGATTAAACATATACACTTATCGTAAAAAGAACTTGAGGTACTCGCTTGCAAAAGTGAACTTTTTACCTTTAATGATCAAACATGTGTATTCCACTGAAAAGACTTGACACTTCCGGTTCAAATTTCCCAACCCACCTAGGCAGGATTCAAGGCGTATTAGGCCTGCAAACTACGGTGTAACGTGTTTCATGTAAATCATATTATATCCTTTCTAAAGTTGCAACTGGAAACATACGAGATGAGGAAGAGCAATTTTTTAACCTTCTATAAAATGTTTCAGTATACGAGGTTCTTACATTTTAAAGAAATACTTTCTAAAGCTACCTGATAATCAACAGATCATTTATGGTTACTGAAGGATGGAAAATACCCACTTAGCGAAGAGATTTGCATGTTGGAACAAAACGCTTGCTTTTTGTAATTTGTGGTTTGAAATTTGAAATCAGACTTGAAACTAACATTCGCTCGGTTTTCAATGTCCTCGAAGATTCCTTTCCCAGAACACCCGCTGGTAATTAGAGTAGGTTTCGCTAGCTGCTTGCGATTTTAATCCACTTTATTGTCTGCCAAGAGCTGAGAAAGCGAAACTAACAACTAGGCAGCCACTAATTAGAATCAACGCTCACAAAGTTTCATTGTAGGTATATAATGTGACCACGCAACTAATATATCGTAACTTTTAAAGCTTTTGACAATACTATTGTTTAAAAAAGCGTTAAGCACGCTCTAGAGACCGTTTCAGCTCGAAAACGTTACATCATTTTGGAGACTGTGCGAATGAGGTAACATGCGTGTTGTAATTTAAACAACCTGAAATGACGAAAAAAGAGAGAAAAGATCAAAAGTGTTGATATTAGTGACAAGCCATAAGAACAGCAGCCTGGTAAAAGTGTTTCCACGGTTATCTCAGCAGTCCCAGACCCAGGGATGTGCACACGTCCAACAGGATAATATTGAAGGTGAAAGATGAGCCTGCGTTACATCGGTCCTCAGAACAGCAGCCAACCGTGCATTGGTAGTGCTTCAGAGCATCTTTCGCTTTATCACAATTTCTTATAAGGGTGGCACAGGTCGAATTGTGACCGCATCCGCTGGAAACTATGGCATCGGAACCTCTGATTTTTGCCCAGGGAGTCTGAAGCATTTATCACCAACCGAACACGTTTGTAAATAGGCGATCCTGTTTTCCTCCAATTTCCTTCTCTCACAGTTGTCTTCAAAACCATCGCAGAGGTAACATTTCAAAGCGACAGCTAACAAATAAGAAAAGAATAATAAATGAGAAATAAAACATTATTTTACACAACTAAGAATGCGACGTCAAAACAACAATAACAATTAATGTATAAAGGAGTTTAGAATTATGAAGCACTCCCGTTAAATTTTTGTTAAATTGCTCTAACTATTTAAAGTTGTATAGAAACAAAGCTGCTTGGTCGGTACTCAAGTTTTGAATTCAGTTCGAAACCAATTTTCTAAAATAACAGCAACTTCAATCTCAGTTCGTGCTGACAGCTTTGGCGAGAGTGATAAAATTTACCGACTAATAAAACTTTCCAAATGTCGTCAATATTATATGTGCTCTGGTCGAGCGCTGTCCCTCGCTTACAATCTCAAACTTTTAGCGGTATTTCTAGCAACTTCTCTCTCGATTCTTGGGGGTAAAATATAGTTTTTCCTTTGCGAGAGTGGAACTCTACCAAGAATCCTAAACGTGTTTTCAAAACAGTCATTTCGGGCCGAAAAGTGGTTAGTCCTTAAAAAAACTTAAGAAATTGTATATAGGATAATTCAACAGTGAATTCATTTCTAAGGTTAAGCTCTACTCATTGCAAAGCAAAGAAAGAGAACTTCTGTTCCCAGTTAGCAAAGAACAAGCTCGACAGAACGGTGGGACTGAATTACATTCGAGAACAAATGCCAGCCGACGAACCTGCATCAAGGTCCATCCACTGCATAGAGATCATTAATAAACAAAGAAAACTAAAGATCTAAACGACTCTCACACTGGATTGTTATTCCACTGATTCAAGATACTATCCCTTTTACTGCAAACGCATCGAGTACAAGGATTATTGTGCGGATCACGAGCCGGCCCTCCGTGGTGAAGACGAAAAACCACTGGCAGTACTAGATAGTAACCATACATGTAGTAATTTTTGTTTGATTTGATTCAATTTCGGCCGCTATAAAATGCATAAACTGCATTGCGTTGTTCAGCAACGAGGGTGCAAAGCTTAAGAAGCTGTCTACGTGATAATTTAACGGTGTATTCAGTTCTGAGGTTGTACAGTACTCACCAGCAGAGGCCATTAGCACAAGAACAGTCAGAGTGAACAGTAATCGATTCATTTTTGAGGCTCCTATCTTGGGTCGAGGTTAAACTTTTCGTTTTCATCTGAAAATGTACTGCCACGCCAAATTTATTCATGGGGATGCAGGGGCGGATATAGGATTTTTCTTAGGATGGGGTGCACCAATAAGAAAGGACGTAGCTGACAGGTGACCTAAACACATGCATTTTAAAAGCAAACATCTAAGAAGAAGGCTTATGATTGAGCAGTAAGATAGTAAGTGCTTTGGAGAATACAAAGGAAACGATGCAGCTTATTTTGTATAGCCCTGAAGAGGACTGTATAGTGCTAATGCAATGCTGTAAACGTGTCGTTTTGGTTAAATACGCAAATAATTCTACAATAGTGGTCTCTGTGTGGCAGGATTTGGATACTTCTACTTTTGTTACTGGATCAGTTTTCGACATGGTCACAAAACAACAATATGTTGTGCAACCCGAGCAAATGTAAAGAACTTGTTTTTGATAACACAGGACGAATGTTCTTATTTCAGTGCCTTTAGGCAAAATCTAAAGCAGTCTTAAAGGTTGAGTAAAGCTTTAATCGTCTTTAATTGTCAAATGAAATATCCGAAAGCTAACTCTAACCTTTAATGAATCTTTAATTGAACATAAGTTTAACTTTAGTAGCGCAAATCTTTCAGTATCCTTTAAGTGGTTTCTTTATTGGCACAAAAGAGGGTGTTTCATTAAAATACATTTAAGTTGACTTTAAGGTGAGATTTAAATGAGTATAGCTGTTCTGACATCTTTAATTCATGCATTAAAGATAGTCTCATTGTAATCTGAACTGTCAACAGAAAATTCATCACAAATCAGCCAACACTTGCACTGATGAGCCAGAAGAGCAAATTTTGTTTTACGTGCAGCAACGTGAGCTCACAATTCTTTCTGGGGTCGAAACATCTTATTGAAAGCGACGGTTTCATTTTTGCATCTCCTTTAAAGAGCGCATGGAGTGCGATGACAAGAAAGGACATGTTTTCTGCGCGCGCTTTAATGGCTTCGAATCACGTTCAACTTTCGAAAGGCATAAGCGGAAAGAAATTAACAGATACTTTCGTGGCGACTTCAAATACCCGTGATTTCACGAAATTTCAAGTTCATCTGACTATGAAGGTTAGTTAATTTGAATATAAAAAAAGTCATGTGTATGTATTTATACATACCTACATATATCTTTACGTCTTTAATTATTACATGAGAACATAACTGCTATTGAACGTTGCTTGAGACGATTAACATTGAAACTTCCTCGCACTCAGTCCCTGAAGATTTTTTGAGATCGGAGTTGTCTACTGCCTGTGGGGGCATGGACGCCCCATTGAGAAAGTACCTTCGTAGACTATTGCGGCAAGTTTGTAATGTTTCTGGTTCATATTATTTGCCTTTGTTTTCTTTTGTCGTGTGGCTTATTTCTTTCTCCGTATTAAATGTAAGGCTTACAATCTTTCTCCTTTCCAGGAATATTGATTAAAAAGCCTGAGGTTTGAATCCTCACATGCGTCCACCCAGAAGTTTGTCTTTCTGCTCTGCTATAAGAACGTTTGGTAGCGATGTTAAATAAATTGAGGTTTGAATCATCACAAAGGTCCACACAAATTTCTTCCTCTGCCCAGCTGATAGAGCAGATGTTCCTTATGAATATTGACCCAGCTCTTACTTTTTTTTGTCTTCCAGCTGATAAGGTGATGCGCAATTTTTCTGAGATAATTGATTTTTGACTGATATGATATAAACAATTAGTTCTCGTGGCCCCTCTCAAGTTAAGCTACAGTCACCATTCCGTTCTGCAAATGCCATAATTTTTTAATGTTGTTCAGTTAAAAAGCAGATACTCTCCAACCTGGCTTTAGTCTTTTTGTATTCCTTTGACTTTGAATGTCAAGGGTGCCGGAGAAAAGTAAATCCCCGCTTGAACACAGACACAGTCCTCTGGTGGTTACAGCCGAGAACCGACTTGTCTAGCCTCCGGGTTTGAGACCTATTTAACGGCTCAGTGCTCGTATCAATCAATGAAAATAAAAAAATCATAAAACATAAAAATAAAAACGATACGGATACATCATTGCCGAGGTACCAGAGGGTAAGAACAAAGTATGGGCAATCTGCACTGCACCTCTCCTCGAGACGCGAAAATAGACAAGCACTGAGAGGAGCGCACGAAACTCTCCTCACAGCTGGGATCACCTTCTCTAGGCTGACTGCAGGAGGTTCGAATCCTCGCAAGGGACACAGATTGCAATGGTTTTTCTTTCACTATCCTATAGATGATACCATTAGCTTTCTGTGATCCATCTTGTCTGCTGGGAATGAAATGTCTTCTTCTGAAACACTATCCTCAAGCTGAAAAAGAAGTGTGCTTGAACTAAATTTGCAATAGCTATAAACTGAAGCTAAACTCAAGTATTTGTTCCTGACAAAATTCCATGCAAGTGTGACGTAAATTTGACATTTGCTTTACATTTACCTTGCTCATTGAGCAAAGCTGTTCATTTGCTATAAATTTGCATTGGGATCTAACAAAAAAAGAAATAAAAACCCTTATTTAGTGGCCATTTGCCAGTTCCCTGAGGGTGGCCCATTTACTGGGTTCAACTGTATTCAGAATAAAATTTAATGTAAATGAAACTGGAATTAAATGTGATTGATCTATTTACCTTTGCTAGAAATCCAAGGGAAATAATAATTCAGGCCACAGGCCTGCCAATCATCCACTTAGAGGCTGATTACATGAGTCAGGCTGGCCTGCCCACATAATGCCATCCTAGCAAACAGTGAACTCGGCTCATGTAATCCACCCTTACTAAAACAACTAATCGGACAAACAAAAGTGGCAGGCCTCTGCCTACCACAGACATAACATTTTATTTTCATAAACACTGCGAACATATATTGCACAAAACTAACAAATTATTTTGACTTCGGCCGAACAAATTGTCTACAATATAAATAATGTGTTCTATAGCTCATGTCTCCAAAAGTCAAGTCACAATAAATCCTAAGAAACTGTCATTTACAATTAAACTGAATAAATAGCTTTATTAATCAAAAGCATTGGTATGCAATTAAAGAATGGGTAAAAGAAAGACTTCTGTCACTTGAAAGCACTGATTTACAAGATGTGCCACTTTTTCACCTGCCAACTTACAAAATGCCATTGAGAAAGCTTTCTACACCCATGTTACTGTCACAATAAATGGGAATTTCAGAGAAATAATTCAAACAATAAAAATGAATACGTAATAGTTTGTGTTTCCAGCACTCTATAAAGGCAACAAAAAATAACTGTCTGTATCAAGCATTACTATAATGAGGTTAGCACTTTTGGTTATTCTCTGTAGTTGGTCTTTTTCTTTCTTTTTTTTTTTTTTGTATATGTATTGTGAAATTTTTATTTTCATGGATCAGTGTAAATTTTGTTTCATATATACAAACAATGTTATTTGTGGAAATCTCCCTATGAAGCTGACAGACAGTATTGATTTTACAGAAATACATATTAATCTGTTGACTTCGTCCAAAGCTTCAATTTATACAGGGTGACAATTTTACATACACATTGGCAGTACAACAAAAGCACTGACTGACAAGATGTGCCATCTCATCATCTGCCAACCTATGATGTGCCATCGAGAAAGCTTTCAGTGCCCTTGTGGGAAAAAGTCTTGGCAGGAAAAGAGCAGATTCCTCACTCCCTGAAAAAAAAAAAAATACAGAACCTAAGAAACAGTGAACAGCTTCAAGTATTTAAGCTAATAGCGCTATCTACTGCGAGGATCGTGCATCATACGTATCTAATACCGCAGTTCAAAATATATAAACTTCATATATTTCATTGTATCTGATTTATCACTTTCACGGGTTTATTACGAATCGACTTAACGGCCTGCTCCCAGTTGGCTTGTTAGCTCAATTGGTAGAGCGCTGCACTAGTATCGCAGAGGTCAGTGGTTCGAGTCCCGTACAGGCCTCATTTTTTCAGGTCTGATTTTCGCTATTGCTTAAATTAGCGCTATCTACTGCGAGGATCGTGCATCACACGTAAATTTCCTGTGTTACAAGATATCCTTGACCTACACACGGCTAGATTTTCAGATATATTTTTAACTAACCCTTTTGAAACTTTGGTATCGGTATGAAGCTGTTTACTTGAACAAGTAGAGTTCGAACGTGTAGTTCGTGTTTTCCCGCCTTTCTGTTTCCTTGCTTCCAATTACACTCGAGTCTTCATTTGTACTGGCCAGCGTTAGCTAGGCACAGTACGATAAACATCACAACGAGGCAATATGTCAACAGGAGGTCGTTGTTTGGTTTTAGAAATATTAATTCGCGCGCTTTTTTGAACCTCAATATTCCGTTTGACTACTTTGTTAACAAAGCATCACAAAGCATCCGAGAGAAGCACTTGTAGTGTGGTTATTTTACCGTTAATTCGTAGTTAAAGCAAGTAAGAAAAGAATATGGCGGAAAGACGATTGCACGATCAAAACCATGATGTGGTTCCAGCGGCGAAAGAAGGAATAAAGTGTCCGACGATTGCATTGTGCTGCTGGAGGAGTTGATCCGGAGCAATCACGCTCTGGCGAGCGAAAATGTAAAGCTTCGGCAGCAGCAAGAGCGCAGCAACAAAGAAAACTCTGAAGCGCTTCAGCGGATCGAGGGCCGCCTTCAAACTGTTGATAATAATGCAGCCAACGTCCGTCGGCGCCAAAACAGAAGACAAAGGCGAACGACGGTAGTAGTTCCACCGGCTTGTCGAGTGAGTAAAAAAACATAACTGATAAGCATGAATAATGTGATATGTGTTCATAATTTGCTTGAATCAGTTCTGTTTCGTGGAAGATTTTCTTTTATGTTGAGTAGATGTTTGGCGCGCGAATTATGTGCATAATTAACTTAATTATTTCGGCGGTAATCATTTGACATGATTAGATGTGGTTACATTTACTTGATAATCCTTTACCATAAACAGGTCTACCAGAAAAGTTTTTTTCCTCCCTTTTGTTTCAACGAGAATTATCTAGTATGAAAATTCATTTAATCATTTTTTCTCTTGGACCCTTTTGACCTTGCCTGTTTTATTCACATAGATGGGTAAGGTTAATTTTTAATTGTGCTTGTGTCGATTGCTCTACATCATCTAGCCTTCAAACAACCAGGGTTTTTAAAAAGCGTGAGAGTAGAAATAGGACATACTTGACAAACCGATTGTTGAATTTTTTTTCATTCTTTTAGAGAACTGTGAGGAGAATGTACAAACTCCTTTTGAAAAAAGATGACTTTAGTGGTTTCTATCTTGACGAAGAGTGAGTAATATGTTTTTAGATTCAGAGATATTTTACTTTATCTTGATTGAGCGAGGAAATCCGAGTCTAAGCTGCTGCTTGAAATATTGAGATGTTATGTGAACACCTTATGGTGGTTACAGTCGAACCTCGATTATACCGGACTTTTCGATTATCCGGACTTTTTCTCTGGTCCCGTTTTTTTTATGATTATTAATGAGCTTTGATCTTCCAAACTTTATGAGGTAAAAAAATTCAGAGATTATGTCTAAATTCAGGAAAAGTGCGTTTAAAACATTGCCTCCTCCGCTTTCAAAAGATCGAGCACTCGGAGAGTCATCAAAGCAGATTTTTATCTTCATCTCTTTTGTTTACATTATTGTCTAATTAATATTCATATTTTCGATTATCCTGACTGATTACCTAAGTCCCAACAGGTCCGGATAATCGAGGTTTGACTGTACTTTTGTCTTAGTGTTAATATTGTTACTACAGAATACCAGGCTTAATTGTATTTGTTTTTGTCTTAGAATAAATTCTGACAGCAACAACATCCTTTTTGAGCGGACAATAGAGCAGGCAATACATCAACAAGGAGGACCTGAAAAGTGTCCTTGGACAAAAGAAGTCATAGAAGGTAGCTACCAATAATCATAGCACATGCATTTCACTTTTACTGGGGTGTCATTACATTTTGTGGGTGAGCATAAGGATTTTGCACTCAAGCATATTGATGCATATCTCCTTTATAACAACTTGAGTTTTATTGAAGGCCTTGGCTTGAAAACATCCAGGCAAAATTTTGCTCAAAGTTGGTCGATTTGTCTATTGTCCAGCCCTTAATGATACCCCTGCTTTTAGTCTCTACCATCAATTCGTGTCTTTTACCACTTTCCCCTCAACATAAATGTCATCATAAAACTAGCATTCAAAAACACAGTTAGATACCCTGAAACCTCTAATGAGCACCTTCATTACATGGTCAAATTTAGGACTGGGGGGGGGTGCATTTTATAGTTTTTCCTAACTTACATATTAACTTTCCCAAATGTTACAGAAATTTAAATATGTTGCAAACTGAAATTTTCAGGTTTATTTCTTGTCTCTAGATCTGAGACACTTCAGTGTGGATCCTCAAAAAAGCATACTTTACACCTTAGCAATGAATCACTAAGGACATACTAACTTGGCAGATATTCTAAGGTGGCCTGCCATAAATTATTATAAATTTGAACATTGTCATTAATTTATGTGGGAATCTTTTTACAATCAGCTTCTCATGGCATTTTCATAATCATTTCTTTAAACAGCTGCTTTACAAATATATTTCAAATATGTGTGAAAACACAGAAACTGAAGAGTGGTAACCACTATGAGGCTCATAAACAAAAAACCTGGAAGAGTGGTCTCCAAAGAGAGGTATTTATTGGCTAGGATACTATTTTGAACATTTTACTTTTCATATACCCTGCTGTTCACAAATGATGGGGTCCGACAGATGTTCAATGTTACCAGACTGAGTACACCCTCAAGTACACTTGATCAATGGGAGGGAAGCTATTTCCCATTGAATGTCTTTATTTTGGCACTTCAAAATTGGATGGCTTTGAATATAGACACATCTAAGGGACTATGTTCTTATTAGAGAAATTGTTAAATAAGTGAGGTATTCTGGTCTGTATCTAGAGCCTCCCAAGAAAATCTTTGTAAAATAAATTTGAAAAATATTAAAATGTGATGTGAGATAAATGATAGTTTGTATGCACCATTTGATGGAAAAAAAAAAAGGACAAAGAGACCCTATATTATAACATGCTTAAGAATTCCATTCTTACAATGGGTACACACATATATATATATATCAAGAGAAATTAGTGATTTGGATCATATTTTTCATTTGAAGTCCTATAACACCCTTCTCATGCCTGTTTAATTTTTTTATTTTTTTTAGAAGTTAATGAGACAAACTACAGCCCTGGAGCTGGTCAACTGGGCCAACCAGCATGAAAAGGGGAGAGCAGCAGAGGTTCTTGTCATGGAGGCAATGAGCAGTGAGGAAAGCTGCTACGAGGATGACAATGGAAATACCTCAAAAGTAACAAAATACTCTGTGCATCACCTTCAGTGGGAAAGTAGGAGAATGAAAAAAATTGAAAAGAAACTTGACAAGGCTTATAAGAAAAAGCTCACTTCAAGAGCTAAAGAGAGAATCCGTCCAGGGTTTATGGGCAACCTTTTCTGAGATGCCCACCTACTGAAAATTTTCCAGAGTGGGCAATAATACAGTGAGAAAATTGTTTTACTAATCAATGAAATCGAAAATGTACAAAATATCAAGCCAAGTCTAGAATGAGGTTATTTTGCATGCCTGCATGAGGCTTCTTTTTCATTGAATAATTATGGTCTCATCTAAAGTAAGTGATCGTGAATTCTTCAATGTTAATAAATTTCCTCCACATGAGATACTTTTTTATATATAGATGTACACATCATTTTTGTATATCAAAGTTTCAGCTGCATTTTAGAGTAAGAGAACTGTTTTCTATTACTTGTTTACTAAAAGAAATTAAGGTATATGATCATATTTAATAAGTATTACAGTTGTAATAATGTAGCAAATAACTGAGAGTTATTGCAAATTTAAGTCGATTAAGAAAATTTTTCTGAATTTTAGATTGATAGGTTGAACTTATATTTTTTATTGTTAGACAAGTATCATTTCAAATCACATTTCTTAGTAGCTGGATTTGAGAGTACAATTTGTGAATCAATATCTTTTTGTGTAGTTTGTTACTACAGCTAGTTATATAATTTGTGTATTTGTCATACTTTTATAGTGGTAAATATTCTATTACCTGCTTGACGAAGATTATATTATACATTGACAAAAGTGAAACAATTTTAATAAAGTATGTCAATCAGTAATTCAAACATTTGGACATCTCTTTTTTTAATTATTTATGGGGCTCGACTGGGATATCCTCAGCTTCATTGTAGGTTTATGTTATCTCAGGGGAACAAATGAGTTTTGAACGAAACTATTTCATCACTGCAATTTCAAACACTTTGTTATTACTTGAATGTGTGATGCTTCTTTTTCTATCAATTGTAAGGTTGCCCAAAATATCATAAGTTATTGGGATATAAATGAGGGTGTGATTAAGCAAATCAAAAGTCAGTTGAAAGTGAAACCTGCAGCCTTTAGAGGCGCTTAAAGGTCACTTAATGATGAATGTTAACAAAACTTGAAATTTAAGAGAATCAGAAAGTACAACTAAAGATGAATTACAACAAAACCTGTAACTTTAAGCAGTACTTAAAGGGAAACAAAAGATTGAAGAAACCTTTAAGATGCATTTACAAGTGGAAGTTTTGGTTGACTAAAGTTGACTTTACAAGAATTAAGAGGATTCCTAAATTCAATTAAATGGTTATTTAGGTTTGCTTTCATGTGATCTTAAAGTGTTCATGAAATGGTTATTTAGGTTTGCTTTCATGTGACCTTAAAGTGTTAACTAAATGGTTCATAAGGACACTTTAATTGACTTCGGAAAGTTCAATTAAAGATACATTTCAGAACTTTCGTATGTCACCTAAAGATGACTTAAATACTTCTAATGTTAACCTTTAAGTTACCTTTAAGGAAACTTAATTTAGTTATTTCATCCTGTGTAAGACACACGACAATCAAGACTATCAGCCAGTACACAACATCACTCCATGTAACAATCTTGTTTCGCTGGGTCTCATGCTCCTGAGTGACTGTAAATTTAACATTCATACAAAGCTGAAGCTAATGAAAGCAAACAAATGCCTACACGTTCTGCGAACTCTCAGGAAAGAACGTCATAGTCAGCGAGAAATAGACCATGTCTTTAGATCTACTGTTTTACCAATTTTGACATATGGCCTTCAGTGTGTATGGAGACTCTGAATCAGACGTTAAACAAATCCAGTGCTTCTTAGATAAATGTTACAAGCGGCGATATAGTTCCTGTCACTTCATTATTTCAAGCCTTTTTAGAGACACAGAACAGAAAAGTTTTGATAAGGTGATCTCGCTGGGCTCGCACCCTCTTAAACACATCATTCCTGAAGAGAAAAATACTGCATGCAAACGTAGGAAGGGTGCTTTCGCCCCTAAGTCAATACCCAACGCTTCAAATTCACGTTTGTAAATAGCTTTATTTTTAAGTACGGTTTTGTTTAGTTTTAAATATATTGTAACATAGGAGATGTGTTTTTATCCATTGAACTGAAATAAAGACTAGATTATTACTATTATTTTTAACTGATGAAATTATTAAATTGATTATATTAGAAAGCCGCAGGTAATCTCAGGGAGAGGTGATGCACGCGTGAAGCACCCCACCCCTAGATCCACCTCTGCATAGCATGGTCTCTAAGGATGCACAACAGTATACAAAACAGGGACTTGAAGTCCGTATATCAGCCTTGTGAATCCACTAAACACCATCTTCAATATCATTGCAGTCAACACGTTACTTTTGGGAAGTAGGAGTATGGTGATGGTTCGAACACTCACTCGGGTTAATTCAATGATCGAGTAACTTTTGTTAAGACGCTTTTCCATACTAAATAACCGAGTATTGCCTCAAACATTATTTTGTTTTCGTTGAAAAGCTCTTTCTCCTCTTACAAGATAATTTTGGTTGTATCAACTCATCCTCGGAAACCCAGGAGCTGTGAGTCGATTTGAAGTTAGGGCGGAAGAGCTCTTCCGCCCTAACTTGAGATCGACTCACAGCCCTGGGTCTCCGAGGATGGTATCAACAGAGTTGATATAAATTGGCCACCGTAAAGAGTTTCAAAGCTGTCGTTTCGAGCGTTAGCCCTTGGTCAGAACGAAGGACGAAGGGCTAACGCTCTAAACGTCAGCTTTCATGTTCTTTACAGTGGCCATTTTACATTATCAACTTAGTTGATAAAATCATAATTACCTTTTATTACCCTCCCACTCTCTTTAACGTTTTTAATAAAATAATAGCCCATTTCCGAATTACCCTTGGCCTCTTTTTCAAAACGAGGTCTGGTGCTTAACCATTCTTAACCATTAATTAGTTTAATTTGCATGTGAATGAAAACTTATTATCGTATGAAAAGATGAGCACCAGGACTCGTTTTGAAAATGAGGCCAAGGACAATTCGAAAATGGGCTATTATTCCACCCGCGCTTGTTGGATATGAGATGATTATAGCCAACGGGGCGCGTAGCGCCGAGTTAACTATCTATCATCTCATATCCAACAAGCGCGAGTGGAATAATTCTTAAATAGACAATGGAAAATTGTGGTTGATTTGCTATATATTCGTAATAGTTACTAAGAAAAGTGAGTAGCCTAATAGTTTACGGCTGTACACAAAATAAGATTTAAAAAAATGATGAACCATTTCAGTTGTTACGTTTTGATCGACTTGTATAGATCTATACCTGAACAATTTCGTGATGCATGATGGCTGATTCGCGCTTCGCCGTCATCACTCCATGGTCTTCAAGGGAATCGGTTTGATTCTGGCATCCCGATTTCGAAAATGTCTGGCAAATTGGTTCGCAAATCAAAGCAGAGAAAAGCGCACCCAAAGCTTTCTTACAAGTAGCTTGTAAGCGTTACCAGAAACACGGGGCGCCACCTTGCTTGCTGTGAACTTCAGGGGTTCTGAGAAGGCGCGGTCTAAAACACGCAGTTTTATTTCGACAAGATGTCTCCTCTTCAAATGAATGAATAGGGTATATAGAATCGACTGAATTCCTTAAAATTTGGCTTGCATGTGAACTGAACAAAAAAGACCAAAATGATGTCGCTTTTTTACTTATTAATCAATAATCTCGAGCTGCAACTCGAGGCTTGTATTAATGACATTTGCCGATGGATGGTTTTCAATTATTTGAAACTTAATCAAGAAAAGACTGAATTATTGGTTATTCATTCCAGTTATCGTTCCTGTCCGTCGCTGTCCTCTCTCCGTGTTGGAGATGTTGACGTTGCTCCAGTGAAAGCCGCTTCCAATCTTGGCGTTGTCTTCGATGATACTGTGTCTTTTAGATCACGTATTTCTGATGTTTGAAAGTCTTCCTTTTATCATCTTAGGATTATTTCGAGAATTAGAAAGTATTTGACCCGCGAAACCACTGAAATGGTTGTTCAAGCTTTTGTCACCTCTAAACTTGACTATTGTAACTCTCTACTTTATGGACTTCCTAAGTTCCTTTTTGCTAAATTACAATCTGTACAGAACTCTGCTGCGCGTCTAGTTTGTATGACTAGGAAGTTCGATCATATTCCTCCGATTTTAATTGATCTGCATTGGCTTCCCATTAGGCATCGTATTGTTTTTAATATTCTTCTTTTAGTTTATAAATCTCTTAATGGTAAGGCCCCGTCGTATTTGCCTGATCTTTTAACTTATCGTAGGAGCTCTTATTCTTTGCGATCTGTTAGTAATGGCGACCTTGTAGAGCCACCTTCAAAAATGCGAACTTATGGAGATCGATCGTTTGCAGTAAGTGCTCCTAGATTGTGGAACTCTTTGCCTCTTTCAATACGTAGGAGTTCTTCTGTTGATGTTTTTAAAAGCGTTTTGAAAACTTATCTTTTTAAAATGTTTGTTAGTGAATGTTAGTAAAAGTAGTTTGTTTATAATTTATTTTTATTTGTTGTAAAGCGCCACAGGCAATATATTGGAGTTGTGCGCTATAGAAATACTCTTTATTATTATTATTTTTATTATTATTGTTATTGTTATTATTTACTCCTCGCCCAACAGCCTCAGAACTTATCACTTACGTAAGCTCGGTCATTTCACTCTGTTTACCAGCTTAATTGGTTTTGACTGTGCTGCGGAAACTCCTTCGTTCCTACAGCTGAGCTAATGCAAGGAATTGCACATCACTAACCTGGGGCAGCTATTAACACAAGAACAGTCAATGTAAGCGCCAAAAGATTCATTTTATTGGCTCATTTCCTATATCTGTTTCGGAGTTAAACGCCTCCTGCCTGGTACAGTTTTGATTCTGACGTGCTAGTCTGCGAAGAGCGCGTGACAAGCCATGTGACCAACGATAAAAATTTTGTATGGGTGCATTGCGGTCAAGGAAATGATCAGTGCAAATTTAACTCACCTTGCTCTCGCTTGGCGTTTTTTACTCTTTCAGTCACTAAAACGACGTTTTTCCGATGTATAATCTTTGGGAGTCAGGTATGGTCGAGTTGGACTTTGAGTTGGACTTTGGAGTTGGACTTCGAGTATTTTTTCGAATTAGTTAAAAGATTTTCACGGGCCTGCAAGCGATTACAAATCTTCTACCTCTAAAGTTTAGCTATGACCAGGATATCTTTTGCAATATGATAATAGGGTGACTACTTGAATATTTTGTCTCGCGGAAAAGGAAAAAAACAAAGTAACTAAAGTTAAACGCAACTTAAGATGATCCGTGACCTTGATTGAAACTGAAATGGATCTTTCGTAAGTTGTGGTCACCGATAAACCATTCCCCGTTAAACAAGGCCCTAAAACCTTTTGCTTGTGAGTTGTTTTAGCCAAACATTTTAGAAGCTTTCGGTCTTTGGGGCATGACAATGACATTTTTGTGGCCAAATATTTGTATTAATTAAATTTCCGACCCTAAATGTTGCATTCCGTTTAAAAGATTTTAGTGGCGTTTTTCTATCGCCGGGCGGCAAATGAAGGCCACGAGAGCTAGAAAAGGAGCGCGAAAAAGTGACATATTTTCCTCCCCTCACGTGTTGAGCACAAGACGCGGTACAATGAAATTCGAAGATCTGTAACATATTCACCAAACTCTTCTTCAGACGACAGCAATATAGCATCAACAAGAATGAAAACTACTCCGGGAGTGCACCGAACAACCATTACACGTCATCAGCCCAGAGTGCATTACGCGCTATTCAAGATGACTGCAAAGCCCTTCTTTGAAAAAAAGATAAAAAAAAAGTCAGATCGTTTGGTAAAGCTTTTTTTTCATGTCAGATCTATTTAGAAGTACATTTGGAACATCTCGAGTGCTATTTGTTATAAAAGTGGAGGTTCCCTTTAACACATTATATTTCTCGCGTTTATTTAGATTAACATCTGCTATTTTTTTAATCTTTTTTGTTAGTTTTTTTTCTCTACACACGCGAACGCTTAATCTAATCTAAATTTATCCCACAATCGTGCAATATTAAGGGAATATCGAGATCATTGAACTACAAAGGGATTTAATTCCAATGGACAAAGGGATAGATCTCATACCGAGGACATTTTAACCTGTACTACTCCAGTTATACACATCTCTTCAGCATTTCAGATAGATATTCCTTTTTATGATAATAATAATAATAATAATAATGATAATAATTTATTTCTTATAGAGCGCTATTTACAATGACAGATCAACAGCGCTTTACACTCAATGTATAAACCCACCCATCCCACCCCAAGCGAGGACATCCACCACACGGTAATCTCATGTGTCGGAAATTGACGTCTCCTACCCCCAACCCTGCAGGGGACGGGACCTCCATTTATTCGTCCCTATCCGAGAAGGCTAGAACATCTAACCATTTCTTGATGTTATACAAAGGTAGCAAATTCTTCTCAATTATTTCAAGACCTTGAATGTTGGTCCGGCCGGGGCTTTAACCCTCGACCTCCCGCACAACAGTCCAGCGCACTATCCATTGGGCTAACTGGGCAGCGGTTGATGACCTTTAAACCCCGAAAACACACATAGCTTGTTTAGACCACCTCTGATAAAAGTAACAAAATTAAAACTAGCACGAAAAATAAACATCGCTCTAGTCATTGAAGGATCAGTCAACAAGAGCCAGGCCTGTGCCATAGCACGCAATGAACAAGATAATGTTAATGACGATAGTGGAGCCTCCGTTGCATGCGTCTTCAGAGCAGCAGCCAACCGCACATTCGTGGTCGCTATCCTCACAGCGCAAGTCACGCACAGATGACCTTTGAGCCCGGCCTTTAAAACGGCTCAAGCGTCCATCAAGCGGTAGGTACGAGTCACAGTATGAGCAGTATTATTGAAGTAACTTCTGTCACTGTTATTTGCTCAATATGCATTTAAAAAAAATCTAAAATGTAATGTTGGTTACAAGGAAATGTACTAAACTCGTCACTTAAACGCACATTTCGACACTTGGAATTTGACTGCGTTACACAATTTGACACTTGTTGTGTGCGCTCAGATGTAGCGCGCTCAGACGACATTTTAATATATACGCTATAGAAATAGGAATAACTTAGCATGCGTATATGGTTTTATACCATTGGGTCTTCGCTTTAGACCACAGGGTCTTCGTTTTAGATCAGTGGGTCTTTGTTTTAGACCAGTGGGTCTTTGTTTTAGACCAGTGGGTCTCCGTTTAAACCAGTGGGTCTTCGTTTGAATCCACACGGTCTTCGTTTTAGACCACAGGGTCTTCGTTTTAGACTACAGGGTGTTCGTTTTAGACCAGTGGGTCTTCGTTCTTTGGTCTTCGTTTTTGGGTCTTCGTCTTCGCTATTTACAATTGAACTTCGTTTTACTCTCTAACTGTGCGCCTGGAGCAGGCGAACTGCCCGGCTAGCAGTCACTTCCATGAGCAGCCATACAAGAATTGCGTTCCGCTTCTTCAAACGGTAACCTCGTTCCCAGGGTCTCTCATCTTCCCGACCCTTGGAGTGGGAAGATGAGAGACCCTGGGAACGAGGTTGTTCGAGGTTGTTCAAACGGTTTCTTTTAAGTTGTTTATCTTCATACGTCACGTTTCGCCTTACGTTTTTACAAATTACCTTTCGCTTGGGAAACAACAAAAACCTTACTACCTTATTTAAAGAATCCTGGTTCCTCCCCATTTTTTCGATTCTTCAAAATGGCTTTGGAAGATATGGGAAAATATATCGTCCAGTGAGGCAGACTGCCGTTGCCGCTTTGTGCTAAAAAAAAACTATGGTGAAATCGACTTAAATCGGCCGACACCCCGATTGTCTCATGATTTCTGTCTTCTTATTTTCGCTTGCTAAAAAGCATTATTTCTTTTATTATCTCTATTTAGCTGAGAAATTTATTAACGGCTCCGATTGGTGTAAATTAATCAGAACGAACAGAAGTGGCATGGCGACATGACCGACAAGGGGGTATCAAACGACGTCAGGAAGAGCAACAAAAATTCTCTGCTAAATGCCGACCTTTGATATTAGTCGCACTTGAAAGAAGAGTGGAATTATTTCCTTTAAGTGGATCATCTTGACCTTGAGTTTATGAGTTACAGAGAGATCCCTGGTAGTGATTGAAAAAACTGTTGTAAAGGCTAAATAATTGGTTCTTTTTCAGCTTGTCAAAAACCTTAAAATTTGGCAAAACCCCCTCTTTCAGTGGCAATCATTTTAGTGATAGTTTGTGCCGAGACCTAGTGACTGCGCAAAGACATCATAAAAATAAGGGTTGATTGGTGTGCATAAGGCAAAATAAATTAAGGATAGCGTAAGTGGAATATATAAAATGGATCAGAAAAGTTTTATCGTAATTTTGCAGTTAGAAGTGCGTGATATGTTTGATCGTATACAAGGAGTAGTGTTGGGCCATACTGCGGATGTTCGATTGAAACTAACACTTCACAGTTCTAAAAATTAGGCGCAATTCTCACAATGGACAGCTATCAACAGAAGAACGGTCAGTGTAAGCTGAAAACGGCTCATATTCCAGACTCCTGTCCAAAGTTGCATCGGAGGTAGCAAGGTATCAGTGGATGCCCAAGTTGGCTTCCGAAATTGTACAATTTTATCTCTGGTCTCTTGACTTGCACGTGACTGGTCCTTGGCGAGTGAGAATAGCTTTGTGAGCCATTTATCACCGATAAAATATGTACGCTGTTTGCAATGTTACTTGATACTTCTGCAGCGTTATGCTTGATCTCTCTGGGTAAACGTGTGACGAAAGTTGACCATCTGGCTTCGAACATGTTTCGTTTTGTTCTGTTTTTTCTTTTTTTGATCGATCACTATTTCTCCGTTCTCCGTCATGTTTCGATTCACGAGACCTTTTGATTTCCCACGCTCTTAGTGACATTTTCGTTGAACTGTGGTTTTTTGTATAGGTAGTCATAAGACCTAGTTCGAGGTTACATACAAAAAATAATAAACAAATGAAGGACAGTGATTTTTTACATAGATTTTGAACTGATCGAATCCCCAAACCGTAAGGCTGAAAATATGATGACCGCAATGATAAATTTCATCTAAAGCGGCATATTTTTTCGTGGCATATTTTTCAAAATATTGTTTCAAAGTCCATTAATTCAAAAGTAGTTCGTAACTGGAGTAGAGGGAAAACGTACAATAACAGCGCGACCCGTGCAATCCGCAAGGATGGGGCTGAAAATAAAAATAGTCAACATTGACAGCAACATCAGCAGTGGCGACAACAACAACAACTCGATAGCTGGTAAGAAAGCGATGCTACCGAGCCTTTGCCTATTGAACGCTCGTTCCCTCTTTCCCAAGCTGGCCGAATTAACAGCATTACTGGTAACGAAACCAGTCGACTTAGTCGCTATCACAGAGTCGTGGCTGCGTAGTGATATCGATGACAGCCTCTTGTCAATGAGTGCTTTCAATCTTTTCCGTAAAGATCGTGTAGCTGGCCGAGGTGGCGGAATCTGTGTTTATTTGAACAATGTGATACCTTGTAAGCGGCGCTTGGACTTAAAAAACCCGAATTTTGAATGCCAATGGCTTACTTTGTCCCAGACGCCTGCCAAGACCTCTATCTGGCATAGCTATTTGTGTTGTTTATCATCCTCCAGGTCGACCTGCCGATAGTCACAAAGAACTGAATGACTATTTAATTAATACTACTGACCGTCTGCGTAACGAACACCCTCATCATGGTTTGGTCCTTCTTGGCGATTTCAACGATTTTGATTGCAGTAACTTGATTACTCATCACAATTTAAAGCAAGTCGTCCAACAACCTACCAGAGACTCTGCTATACTAGATCTCATACTAACGAACATGCATAATTTGTATAGCAGTCCAACTACTCGTGCCTCGCTAGGCTCAAGTGATCATAACATCGTACTCTGGCATCCTTGCCAAGTGCAGAGGCGATCCCCTGGGGTTAAATCCACTAAGCGCCTGGTGCGCCACTACCCTCGATCTGGAATCGACGCCTTTGGAAGATGGGCTACTACACATGAATGGTTCATCGACCTTGGACCCAGCCCGTCTGTTGACGATCTAGCATCCTCGTTTACTATCCAACTAACGAACGCCATTAATCGGATCCTCCCCGCAAAGACCATCAAGCTGCATCGCACAGATAAGCCATGGATAACTCCTGAACTCAAGCTCATGATTAAAGACCGACAGAAAACATTTCACAGCGGCAACATCCCAACCTGGCGCTCTTTGAAATACAAAGTCCAGCAAGAAATAGCGAAGAGTAAAAAGTCCTTTTATAAGAACAAAGTACAACACCTAAAGAAAGATGACTGCCGCAAGTGGTGGAACTTTATCAACCAAATGTCTGGCAGATCTGAAAAGCCATCCCTTATTTCACTGGAGCGTGACGGGAAAATCATGAGCCAACAAGAACTCGTCAACAGTTTAAATCGATTTTACGTTTCAGTTAATGCGGACATACCGCCACTTGACAGTAATCTACTACCAGCTTTCCTCCCTGCTGAGGCAGAAGTCCCATTTGTGCAACCCCACGAAGTCTGCAAGAAGTTACTTGCCATAAAAGCCTCCAAGGCCCATGGTCCAGACAACGTACCCTGTCGCATTGTCAAAAGAGTTTGCTTACGAACTAGCTGAACCTATCACCACCATCTTTAACACATCACTCCGATCTGGCATTGTACCAGCAGCCTGGAAAGAATCTAATATAATACCCATCCCAAAAGTACATCCACCTATGGATGAAGGCGACACCAGACCTATTTCGTTGACTCCCTGTCTGTCCAAAGTCCTTGAGGACTTCGTAGTTACATGGTTAATTGACGATGTCAAGGATAAAATCGACCCAAATCAGTTTGGGTGTCTGAAGGGAACTTCAACAACGTATTGTTTACTGGACATGATTCACACCTGGCTTACGTACCTCGACTCACCCGGGCGACACCTCCGCCTTTGCTTTCTAGATTTCTCTGAGGCTTTCATCGTATCGGGTACAACGTACTGATAGAGAAGCTTCTGGGCTTAGGAGTTCGCATATTTTTAATACCGTGGATAATAAGCTTCCTGACTAACCGTCGACAACGCGTTAAGTTACCTGGCTCCATCTCTGACTGGCTTCCAACAACAGCCGGCGTCCCCCAGGGAACAAAACTCGGTCCAATGTTGCTCCTGGTGATGATAAATAACTTGAACATCTCTGATCCTGAATCCTGCACTTGGAAGTTTGTAGATGATGTATCGTTGTCTGAGGGGCTCGTAAGGAACAGCACCTCAACCATCCAAACAAGTCTCGATACTGTCGCCTCTTGGAGCTCCAGTAACTGGATAAAACTCAACGCTAAAAAGTGTAAAGAAATGCGGATATGCTTTCTCAAGGAACCCAAAGAACTCCCTCATTTGAAGATCGGCGACCAACAATTAGAGCTTGTAACTTCGCACAAAGTACTTGGCCTGGTGATTCAGAATAACTTAAAATGGAACAATCACATTGAAGCTACTGTCACCAAGGCTTCTAAACGCCTACACATACTCAGGGTACTCCGTCGAGGGGGTGTGGAGATGAATGATTTAACCACTATCTATATCTCACTGATACGATCTGTTCTTGAATATTGCTGTGTAGTAGAAACTCCGACACTCATAATAGACAAACCCGTTTCTGTAATTTAAACTTAATGTGCCCGCGTTTTAAGAGAAGTTCTGAAGGGGGTCGAGCGTTTGCTGTGCGAGCCACGAAAGAATGGAACAAACTAAGTGTGGACATCAAACGGAGTACCAGTGTAAAACGTTTTAAGCGTTCCCTTTTTAAAATAATTTTAGATAATCAAATTCTTAGCAAATTATTCCTGTAATTTTTTTTTTTATATTTTTAAATATTTTATGATGTATATAGGTTAATTATTTTATTTTAATTATTCCTAATATTGTTACGTTTGTTACAATTCCTTTTTTTTTCGAATTTTAATTTTCGAGGGCCATTAGTTTATCAGTTTCATTACTGTCACATGTTACCCTCGTTAAATAAAGTCTTACTCACTTACTTACTTACTTACAGTATGGCACCACGCCCTCCCATCCTACCTTTCACAAGAGCTAGAACGAATACAGAAGCGTGCTCTTAAAATCATAGTACCTACTTTATCTTACCCAGAAGCTCTGCAATTCCTTAATTTAAGAACATTAGTTGAAAGACGTAGTGAACTTTGTGTTAAAACTCTTGAAAATATCTCAAGAGGAGGGCCACTTTTTAAACATCTCCCGAAAGAAAGAAAGCAAGTGCATCAGTATCAATTGAGGAACGCTAGCAATTTTTCAGGGACTAAATGCAGGACCGAAAGACTGCGCCGCAGCTTTTTCCCAAGGACTATTTTAGCCTTCAACAAATAAGAGTTTCTTTTTATATATATTTGCATACCCACGTAGTTAAATGTTAATTCTTAATTATTTAATCAATTATCTTGTATTTCTAAACCCATTGTAGCCCAGTCCCTATCCACGCATGTAACTTTATATATTTGTTAAATAATTGTAACCACATTGTAATTCAGATTTTCTGTGAAAATGTGAGAAATAAACTTATCTACCTACCTACCTTGATTATCACGGGCTGATGTCAATTTTATCAATCATCGGTTTCGTCAATTTCAAGTTACGCTGAGGGTCTATTATATTTGCCTATCTAGGCTGACAAGAGCAAAATAAACCGAGTCACAATGGGTTTGCTAATTAATCTGCATAATGCTGAACACAAAGTTGTGAAGAGTATGAGAGAAAAGTGCGATAATTTTCGAAGAACGCCCTCTAATTAGAAATAAGCTAAAAAGCTCTCCAGAAAATTCCGTCAAAATAACAGATCGTACCAGGAGCTTTGGCAAAGTGTCTTTTATTCCATTCTATCTAGCATTCTTAACCACAGGAGAGCTGCTGGAGAAAGATGGGCCGTGATTAGTTTAAAATTTTATTTCAGAGCTGAAAGCTTTAAAACAAAATTCAGTTAAATTCCATTTTTCTACAATTTGATTATTGAATGCTCTAAAAAGAAGTGGGAAAATTATCCCAAAACGGCTTTTGAACAAAGCAATATAGAAACCTGGATTAAAATTTAACCCTGGGCTAGCGCTAATCGGCCTTTGAACAGCTATTGGCCATAATGCCCAAATTTTTAATGGGATATATAAAATGTGACCGCACCTAACTTATAATATTATAAATTTAGCAACAATCTAGATCAAATTTTAAATAATAAAAAAAGGAATGACAGATAAGATAAACCATACGATTTCTGGGTGGCAATGCCGGATAACCTAAGCAAAAAACATATTATTTGAATAAAGATTGTCCACAATTAGTTCCTTTGAGCTTGTTGATTATCACCGCTTTTTTTTGCTTTCTCTCCTCAGATTACACTCGCCAAAGTTAATAGTATCGTGCATACTTTTTTTGTTTTTACGTGGTCAAGGTTAAGGCTTTGGAGACCTTTTCATAATTTACGGGTAACACTGAACCTTTCCTTGTCGGCACGGCTCGTTAGAACCCTGATTATTTTATCGTCCTCAAGTATAGGATCTTCGTCTCATTTAAGATACGCCCATTCTATTTGTGACGCGTCTCGTGCAAGCCTTGATAGTCGATACCTTTGCAACGACATAAGAACAAAATGGAGGCGTAAGGCCTCAACGGCATTCCCTTATTCGTCCTTACTGCTGCCATATGTTCCCCGCGGGGTATATTTTTCAGGGTAAGGTGTATAAACACTTGATTGGATTTTAATCTTAAAAGGGCCAGGGTTTAACCATTTTTCCATTTAGATCGAGATAACTACTCCTACCTGATAAGTCTAAACAGTTCTCATTATCTGTTTGTTGGATAATGTGAAGAGATTACAAGGAGAGGAAATATAGATCGCTTTTAGGGTTAAAGAGTTAAAAACCATGTGGCTGCCCGGCCTTCCACCGTCCTTTAAAGTAATACCTCCTTCTCGCTCTTTAAATCATACCCGGAATTTCAAAGCATCCTTCACCCCGCCTTAGCTAAAGATGAAGTGCCAGACCAATGATCTCGACCAAATAGTTCGGCAAGTAGGCACCAAGATCGAAATATCAATTTCAAACTTTTCAAGCACAATCTAAAGGACGTTTTATGCCGATAATCATACGAACCCGAGGAAAGAGGACTGAAACAGTAGAAATAGGACACACCTCTTCAAAGAGATTACTTTTACCAATTTATTTTAGGCACTGAGTGAGTAAACACATCCGTTAAAGCACAATCTACTTGTGAGAATTATCTACTTTATAAATTTGTTTTAACTCGATCAGGCCAAAGAGAAAGAGGCTTTACAGGAAAGAGGACTGAAACAGTGGAAATAAGACACACATCTTCAAAGAGGTTATTTGTATCAATTTATTTTAGGCATAAATAAACACGTCTTCAAATTAGCTTCAAATCTGTTACTTGTGAATGAGCTAAAGCTGTGGAGGAACATCAAGCTGTTTTAACAGTCTTCATTTCTAAACATTTTGAGACAATGCAGTTCGAAAGCAACCTGTGGGATCACTGCAACTAGCATCTCATTCGTTAAACTACGGCAATAGCTACGGTTAGAGTGATGATATATGTTGACTAAAAGGCCTACTCTGGGGCCTTAAGTCGCCGTAACTTTGGGCGACTTTGGGCGATTTAAGGCGACTTAAGCAAATTGGTAGAAAAAACGTTGCGACTTCAGGCGACTTAAAGCGATTTTATTTGATTGAAGTGATAAAATCAAAGTTAGCAACGGTCTCTCCATAAAATTGAAAAAATATTTACAGAATCCCTTGCAACAAACACAATAAGATTAGAGTGGGGTGAATGGGGTCAATTGGGAAGGGTGGAACCCTTATAACATTTCGTAACCAATAGCGACTTAAGGCAACGTAAAGGCGACTTTAGGCGACTTAAGGCGACTTGAGACGACTTGAGAAAACTTAAGGTCCCAGAGTAGGCCTACTAAATTTCTATGTTTCTTGAATATTGTACACGCTCCTTTGGCGAGGGCGAGCAGTGTTCTTCGCTTATAGTCTTAAACTTTTATCAATATTTCTAACAACGTCTTCTCCGATAGGGAACGTGAATATGGTGATTGAATCTCGTCCTCTAAAACTGGGGGTGAAATATAGTTGTTTGTCACACCAAATAAACAAATGTGTCTAAATTGATAATGCGCATGCATTGATTTTCACACTGCACTTGGATTCGCTACCATATAATGCATTAATATTTGTGATTCACAATTATCTCGTTGCAGTACTAATATCACGATGACGTTGCGTTTCTGGAGAGCTGGGGTGAATTAATGGCTCATGAGGTGGATTTTCGGAAACCTAGATTGGGAGAATACATGCAGGACCCCTTCGAGCTTGTGTCTATGCCAGCATCCGTCAGAGGTTTCGTACTGTTCAGGCGACAGGACATCGGCTAGCTCAGGAAAGAGCTTGAACTTTATTACGAATGATGTATTTCTGTTATTAAAATACGATGGAAACTACAATTGGTAAGATTTTCAAACGATAAGAAAAGCACAAATGTAGTAATGTGGAAGGAGAAGAAGTGGGCGGGAGTATATCTCAAGCGCGTGAAGCAAACATCAATAAGAAGCCTACCATTCTTCGCTTGCGAAATGTCAATGAAAGAAAAACTAAAAATCTGAAAGATTTTCATACTGGATTGTTATTTCTCTTGCATAGGATAAGACAATCTCTTTCAGTACAAACTCTTCAAGTGTCTCGCATTTGTACAGTTCACAGAGAGAAAGCCTAACATGCTTGGTAGCAAGAGAAGCCACTGAAAATACAAGACGGCAATCATGTACTATAGCCATTTTAGTTTGAACTGTACCGTACCCAGTGTTGGCCTATAGTCCACTTTTTTTCAGCAATAAGTTCTAGGAAAACCGCAAAGTTGATTGTAGGATATTCTATGATCAATTTAGTTCTACAGTTGTACATTACTTACCTGGGACAGCCATCAAAACAAGGACAGTCAGTGTTAACAGCGAATGATTCATTTTTGTGGCTCCTTTCTTAAGTCAGAATTGAACTTAATATGTTACCTCTGGATATTAAAGTTTCGCAAATATACTCCCACGCCAAATTTATGCAAAGTTATGTATGGTCTGTTATCCACGAAGAAAATGACACAGCTATATGGGTATCCACCATTATTTTTCCAAACGAGGATTGCTCCAAATTCATTTCATATCAGAAAGATAGGATTTGGCCGAAAAAAAATTGAGCTGAAAGCAGAGAACTTTTTCTGTCAGCCGCGCGCAAAAAAGTCTTTCAAGAAGTATACATTGCATACTGTCCACGAGCTAGACATAGAAAACCATAGTTCACAGGTATCAATTCAAACAGGTGAACTCGTCCGCAAATCACCGGATAAAGGCAGTGCTCTGGGGTCAAGTGATTTTCAACATTTGAAAGCTTGATTCATACTTTTGCTAATATGAGTGGTCGCAGGTTCCCTCATAAGTTCGGTCAAAGTTTCGCTCAAAGTTTCGCTCAAAGTTTCGCTAGTAAGATTCACTCGTACAAGGTTCACCTCACTATATAATTATATAAACCCCCTGTGAGCTTGGAAGATCGACAAGCAAACTACTCGAGGAGTCAAAGTCCTTCAAAGAACTTTGAATCGGTCACACATGTGCTGACTGCGACGAGTATTATCGAAACTCTCTCGAAAAAAGTCAAATTATTACTTTGGAAATTCGATAGACGCGTTCTGGTAATATTTCGGAAAATCGATATCAACTGGTCTGCTGCTGACATATCGATTTGTTAACATCTAAAGGAGTAAAAATTTACATATTCTGACCCCTAACAATAGTCTTCCACGCCTCGCGTGTTCATGACTATAGGAGACTTTCTGCCATCTTGGATGTAAGCAAACCACTAAATATGTCTAGCATATTGAACAAAATTAACTTCAGCTTTATAAAGAATAAAACCTCGGGGAAACGATAAATCAGTTTCTATGAATTAGACTTCTTGGATTCAGCTGAAAGGCAATTCTCTTATAAATTCCAAAGATGTCCTTCCAGTCGAGCGGCTTTGACTCAGACCGTCACCCCATAGGATATGAGACCAAAGGCCCGTTTCTCGAAAGTCCCGGTAAATTAACGGGCCCGATGCCATATTTTAAAATCAAAATTTCAAAGATGGAAAAGCAGATTCTGGCACCCAAACCAGTCCTTTTCGTTTCTTTAGCTGATAGTTTTATTACATCATTTTTAAACCTTTTGAAATTCCCATCTTAAATGAAAGCCGTGACAGAACTGCTTTACGGGCCCGTTAAGTTACCGGGACTTTCGAGAAACGGGCCCCTGCTGAACACGGATTTTGGGCCGTTTGTGAAACACATTTACCTCGCAAAATGGTCTCGTCAGAAAATCGCGACTAACAAAAAACTTACAGGACATCAATTGACAGAGACGACCGTGTGACATCTAAATACCCTAAGTTCCTTGAACTGCCATCTATAGCAAAATCATGGCCGTATTTTTAGGTCATGTCTAATTAACATGTGGCTAATGAAGAAACGCACAAGGAATTACCAAAAATTGAAGGCCGTCATCGTAAGCGCATGCGTAACTCAGGGACAATGCCTTGAATTATGATTAAGGATTTCATTTAATTTAATCTATTATTAGCTTCGCCGACAGGCAGGGACCCCGGAACAGCTTACGCCAATTACTGCGGGCCCAGTACCCACCCGTCCCACCCTAGGGGAGGACACCCACCACATAGTGATTTCGTGCGTGGGAAATTAACGTGTCCCACCCCAATCCTGCAGGAGACGGGAACTACGGTTCGTTCGCCCTTATCCGAGACGACTAGAATGTCTATCCATTTCCTGATATTATATAGAAAGGTAGCACATTCTCCTCAGTAGTTTTAAGATCTTGAGTGTTGGTCCGGCCGGGGCTCGAACCCTCAACCTCCCGCTCAACAGTCCGTCGCTCTATCCATTGAGCTAACCGGGAGGAAATGCAAAGGACGTGAAGTCATCTTATCAGAAGCAAACTGGGAATCAAAGTATCATTGCATTGTTGTCTAGGATCATTTTAAAATGTTTATTCAGACTAACAGGCTTACAAATGTTAAGTCACATATCTACAAATCTACTTTTTTGTGTGCAAGTAGTATTGATTCCATCTCGCCCAACAAATCTACTATTAATCAGTGCAGGAAACACATCAGCATCTTTGCTTGGTAAGTAAGTAAGTAAGTAAGCTTTATTTGTTAAAGCAGATCAGTGGTGGCAGCTAAACAGCTGATGTGGACCTGCTATTAATTAAAATACATATTAAAGAATACAGTATACAATTAAAATTAAAATTCTCCTTTATACAACTAAAATTATACCTTATACTATTAACTATTTCAAACTAACAATATATAAAATTAATTATCTAAGTCCTCATTTTAATTTGTAACAGTTCCGCGAATGAAGATAACTTTCCGCAACTGGTTTTTGTTACGTTTTAGTGCTATTTTAAATTTCCGAACTTTTTCTATACATCTAGAAGTTCTGTCAATTAAGTTCCAAATTATCGGGCCTCTAAAATATAAACTGTTCCCCCCTAAATCGGTTTCTGTTCTTCTAAATTCAAGGAGTGGGCCTTTGTACCTTGATTCGGTAAAATTGACGAAAGGCGATAATCTGTCATTCATACCACTGTTTGTCTTGAAAATCTCAATTGGTAGTCTTCTTTTGTATAGATATCCTAGGTCCTCCCAATTTGATGAAATCAAGAACATCACTATCCAGAAATTTTTTCGGTATGAAATTTTTTCGGTATGTGGTGAATGATGCGTCCAGCTTCGATGTGCAAGCTTTCCAGTTCATTAAACATACTAACGGAGCAGCTTTCCCAGACACTGATACAATATTTGACTTGTGGGACTACTGTTTTGAAGTAAATTTCTTCAAAAAGTGACTTCGGGAGGTAGCTCATTTTCCTCAGAAAACGTATTTGGTTAACAAATGACTTTAGTAACTTGTCAACATGATCTCTCCAGAGTAATTTATTGTCTATCAAAACTCCTAAGAGCTTTGTCTTACTGGAAAATTCAATTAGCTTACCGCCACATATGACTGGTAATAAGGGACACACAAAACTATTCTTCTGGATTAACATCACTTCAGTCTTTCCAGTATGTAAAGTAAGTTTGTTTCGCTCACAACCTACTCGTCCAAGAGTAGGTTGAGTTTAACTACGACTTTGTCGGTACTGCTTCCAGTAACAAAAGCTGTAGTATCATCTGCGTACAGGTGTACTTCGCCCGTAATATACTGTCCGAAAAATCGTTTACATAGATGGAAAAAAGTTTCGGGTCTAAAAGTGAACCTTGGGGAACTCTATATCTTACTTCCAATAGAGACGATTTAACACCATTAAGCTCAACAAATTGCCACCGACTTGATAAATAACTCCTCAGCGAACGAAATAGATTTCCGCTGATGCCACAAGCTTGCATTTTATAATGCAAAATATCATAGCTTACTGAGTCGAAGGCTTTTCTAAAATCGATAAAAATGGCTCCTACAGCTTTTCCTTGATCTATTGACAGTTTCCAAGTTTCAGTCAGATACAGGAGTAGAGACTCTAGATAAACCTTTTCTGTAACCCCATTGGTTTCTCTGGAGCACCTCATTTAAATGAGAGTCAATAGTATCGCAGATGATTGATTCAGCAATTTTGCTAGGGATGCTAAACATTGTGAGAGGTCTGTAGTTATCGCACATATCACTATCATCACCCTTGTATAAAACTCTGACTTTACTAGTTTCCCAATCTTGCGGGTACTTTGCCGATTCATAGCTCATTTTGCTTATGTTGGCAATACTGTAGCTGATCTCCCTGGCAACGATTTTTATCTCCCTTGACTGAGTTATTCCATCGCTCCCTTGTGCTTTCCTGATGTTGACTTTTCTCAGCTTGTTGTAATACTCTTCATTGTTAAATACGGCATCAGATATTGTAGGAGTAATTCTTGATATATAAGACTTATCTGCAACAGTTGGAGGAAATTTGGATGCTAATTTCTCGCAAACTGTTGCGAATAAGGTATTCATGGTGGAAGATTTTTCTAAATCACCGTGAATTAGCACGTTATTTTCGTCTTTCAGTGGACCAATTCTCTTGCTGTGACTCTTGTGTTATTTTGTCAGCTGCTTTACAATCTTCCAAAAATCACTTGATCCTCCCTTTGCTTCAGCCAGAGACTTCTTCAAGTAAGCTGCTTCCGCCCTTTTCAGAGCTCTACTTAATACGTTTCTCAGATCTTTGTACACTCTCCAATCATTCGGGTTGCCTGATTTTTGAGCCTTTCTTAACTTCTTATATCTTTGGTTCATACTCTTTCGTATCTCTGCATTCATCCACGGTAAAGTTTTTGAACGAATCTTAACTTTTCTTTCTGGTAAGAATTCTTTCTTGATATCCTGATAGAGAAAATCGGACATCCAACAGTCGTCGTCAATCAGTTTCAAACACATTACAAGCATGCCACGGAACCAATGCGACTTGTTCCTTAAAAACTTCCTGATCGCAGTTTTTCCAGTAAATGATTGTTCTGACGGTTGGGGGAACTCTTGTTCTAAACAGATTCAGCGAGGTGTAAATTAATCTATGGTCGGCTATACCAGTGTCAAGAACTCCAGAATTTACAACTTTATTTCTGTTACTTACAATGGAGAGATCGATTAAAGTTCTAGTGGTCTCAGTTATCCTGGTCGGTTGCTTGATGATATTAGCCAAACTAAACTTCCTGAGTACACTGACAAGTTTGCCCCCATGTTCCTTTGAGTTATTTGCATGTGACGTATTGCCGCTTGCCCTGGTATTTTATAGGTTTGCATTTAAATCACCCACTATTATTGCATTTGTTCTGGTGCTACAAACACTGTCCAACTGTTTCTCCAACATCGAATAGAAATCTGCATCATTAGGAGGCCTGTACATAGTAGAAAACACGAGTCTTTGAGACTGGAAAATTATTTCCACCCATATGGCCTCAAGTGTATTTAGCTTATCTGGGAACAAATTAGGCCTCTCGATGACATCCAGTGTATCGATATACGGTACAACACAATGCCGCCACCGCCGTCTTTGGTAGATCTGTTTCCACGCAGAAATTTATACCCAGGAATGTCTATCTCCTTGTCCTCGTCCCTACTCGTCAATTTACTTTCAGTTATTCCCAAAAGATCGAACTTAGCTGTTTCCAATAGAAGTTGAACTTCTCGAAGCTTAACTTTTGTCAGGAAACCATTTACATTTATATATGTGTGCAAGTCTAAGGTGGCTCTTGTAAGTGGGAATTTGTGTATCCAAGAACGATAGATGACTGCTGTTCTTAGTTTGGGGGTCTGAGTTCGAATCTGTTGTTACAGTTAGATATTCGCTCAAGAAGCTTTGGTCTGTGGCGCTTGAAAAAGGCAACTGAGCAAGTGAGCAGTTAGGGCAGATCCAACTGCGCGCTTTTTTTGCACTGGTGTTCCTGACAAACCAAGAGTTAACATTGGAACAGCGAATGTGGACTAGATCAAAACACATCACACATTCCAGCCGCTTATGATTCCTCTGAACCGGTTTTACACACTTGGGACATTTCGTAGATGTTTGTTTTTAATTTGTTCTATTTTAGCCTTGAAGCATTTATATTATCACATCTTAATTATTGTTCTATCATCTGGAATCATTGCGGCAAAAAGAGTTCTGATAAACTGGAGAAAATTAATGAGAGATGTCTCCGTTTTGTCTTCAATGACTTTCACAACACTTATGATAGATTATTGGATTACATTAACCGCCCTGTTTACAAGACCGCAGAATACATGATATGTTGACTCTTACTTATCGAGCCCTTAATGGTAACACTCCTGTATATATTAAGAATCTACTCAATGAAAGAGATATTTCTTACAACCTACGTGGCCAACGTCTTCTTAATGTCCCCAGGGTTAATATTACAAACTATGGCTTACATTCTTTTATTCGTTATTCAGCCTGTAAACTCTGGAACTCGTTACCAAACTCACTTAGAACCGCTCTTACGACGAAGGCATTTAAACTAGCTGCAAATCGAGTTGAATATAATCGTGATTGTTGTTCTTTCTGTAATTTAGCTTAAAAATTTTAATATCTTATTTTTACACATAATTGTTTGGTCTATTTAAATTTTATTTCTTATCTTCGAAGATATTAGCATAGTTGTTTGCTATCTGTAATTCGAAGTTAAATAAAAGTTTTCACTTCACTTCACTTCACTTCTTGATTGTCGTCCCTTGCCTTGTTGTTGGACCATGGTTACAAGAGATATCACCCCCCAGGAGTAAAATCTGGCGGCACGCAGTAGAGTTTGGATAATACGGACTCCAATCTGCGATCGCTTGGGCTTTCTGTGTTTTTAACTCCACGATCCATTTTTTTCATAAGATTGAGGCTCAAAATTGCGAATTTCATTAATATCGCAACTAAGCGAGACCAGTGACTCCCTGTTGTATCCACGAGACAATAGATCTTGATCACAGAAACCACGGGACAAAGGCTCCTGATTACAAATTCATCGACTGGTGTTAACAATGCATCCAAGCGAGACCAGGTTCTTCGAAGAAATAGATGCAACTGCGAAAAAGACCGGCCTTCCCTCGATGATTACTCCATTTCTCTCGGCAAGAAACAGACGAGAAGTGTGTGGTAGCATTACTAATATCTCTGTTGGGTTGTTATTGTATTCAGGACTTCCTAGCAGCAACAAAATCAGAAGGAAAGCGGAACAATACACAGCGTGGTCACTCTTCATTAGTAACTGTCTGCCGGCTACTTCATTAGTGCCAGTCCCAGAACAGAGGAGACGATCAACAGGAAGAAGCTAAAGGTCACAGGTGAGCCCATGTTACAGGCATCGCTAGTACAGCAACCAACCCCGCACTCGTAGTCCTTGATATTATCTTTAAGCTTGGCACAAAGCTCTTTTGCATAGTTAGAGGTGGATTCGTTGGCGCAGTCGTTCCCCACAGCGTTCACGTCATCTTTCTTAGACCAGCTCCTAGCGCATCTGTCATAGACCGAAGAACATTCCTTCAAATAGATGGCCTGGTTACTTTCCAGTTTGCTCTTGCTGCAAGACAGTATCTTCATAGACCACTTTCCTCTTTCGTTTAAATTTAAATTAGCTCTTCTGGCCTCGCTTGAGATAATGTATTCCTTTGAATTTTGTACTGGAGAACGAGGCCAGAAGGGATAATTTAAATTTAAACAAAGGAATATTAATCCGTCAGCCATTTATGAAAGTCGTGTATGCCCAGTGCCGACACACACATAGCATTTCAAGGCACAACCTGATGACACAGAGAGTAAGATAACAACCTTAAATAAGTTCAGATATTAACTACTAAAGCCTTCGAGACAGGAAGGGACGTCAAAACAGACATTTCTTAACATAACCAAACAAAAGCAGACTACACAATTGACAAAATGAGACAAAGAGGTTTCTGTTTAGGGTAAGACATATTTGCTTATAACGTTCCAAATGAAGTCTGATTGATACATCCAAATGAATAACTCACGAGGGTGCACTAAATATTTGCCGATAGTCTAGGTTTAATGTTGATAGTCACTGATATCCAAATCTCAAGTCTTCCATAAGCTTTGAAACCCTTCTTTCAAATCTCATTAGCATATTGGATGGTTCTGAAAAGTGCGAAAAGGGCGATCGATTGATTTACTGGGGTTTTCTAAGCAAGAAACTACGACAGCACAAATATTATCATTTCATTTTGTATGAGATCCTTTGAACTTGTTCCGGAATTAAACACAACACCGCGGTGTTTGAGATGACCGTGATAGATATCTAAGCATCGCCAAAAAATAAAGGAAATCCCCATGACCCCTCTTCTAACCTACGTTTTGATGCAGAAAAACTTGAAGTAGGCAGAGTGTTTTGTTTTGTTTTTCCTCTTTCTTTAACTCGCTCTAACTGAACAGAGGTTGTGAGCAAACAAAGCTGTGTGGTCGGTTTTCACCATGTTTGTAAGCATTTTCAAACAAATCAGTTCCAAACTAATTTTGTAAGACAACTGCAACTTCTCAGTTCTTAAAACGTGGTAACAGCTTTGGTAGGAGTGATAAAATTTGCAGACTAAATCTCCACTTGTTTTGAAAACTATATGTGCTCCAAGGGAGCGCTGTCCCTTACTTACAATCCTATTCTTTTAGCGGTGAATCCAACAACTTCTCCCCTGATTCTAGGAACGTAATGCTTAGATTTCGTCTTATTTAACTGGGGGTAAAGTATAGTTTTTCCTTAGCATGAGTGGGACTCTACCAAGAATCCTAACTTTGTTTTTAATCATTAATTTCGGGCCGATACGTGGTTGCATACCTAAATCTCTAAGAACAGTTGACGTTAGGATTGAATTATCAGTTCGACACCTAACCACGTTGAGCCTAACTCTAAGCTCCATTTAGTACAAGGAAATCGTTTGCAAAGAAAGAGAACTTCTGTTCCCAAGTTTGCAAGGAACAAGCTCTACAGAACGGTTGGACTAAATTACATTCGTAATAATGGTTCAAGATGAAGCTAGATGATATCATCTTTTTCATTGCAAACAGTATCGAATGCAAGGATTATTGTGCGGCTCACACGCCGGCCTTCTTCCGTGATGGAGACGAGTGCTCAGTGTTTTCTTGGCGAAAATTATGGCCATCATCTTTTACTTTAAAGGAAGCGGAAGGCTAACCGGCCAAACTAAACATGGTGGGTTGAACAAACGATCGCGCGCTTCTTAACATTATTTCGCCCCCTGTGTGCACTGCAGGCTATTTGAAAGAGGGTAGCAAAGGTTTCTACGTGACATGTGACTGAGGCCAAAATTAACATGTAAAAAGTAAATCTTACAGATAGGTGAGCATGATTCGTGAATTTATGAACCAGCGTGTGGCGTGATTTGCCTCCTGTAATATTTGTGACGCGTGAAAACCCTACAATGTCCGTGAAATCTTGAACACGAATTTTCCCTTTGTATACAGTTACGCGTTTCTCTAAACCCTAAAACCCTCCCACCTGTTTGCTACCTTCGTCGTAACGTACCGCAGTAATAATAACCGATCTAGTGTTGTGCTTTGACTGTTTTCAGCAAAGCGATTGTTTATTTCTACTTTAGTAAGTTGTAAGCCCTTGGTTGAAGGATACCAGTCTGTCTTATCATGCCTTTAACTTTTAACACTTTTCTTCGTCCCGCCGCTTTCTGGCAGGTTAAACGCAGAAATATAGAAGTACAGTCAACGAGAAGAAAGTTTTCATATAATTAGGTTTTCACAAAATGTATTTGAATTCGTATTTGTTCACTCTTAAGACACCCAAATCTTAGGTAGGAAACATCGAAATGAATTTCTTGTTAGATAGTACTAAAAATCCTTTATTTGAACGAGATGAATTGTCAAGTTGACAGGAGCGTTGAAAATGTCAACAGAACACCCATGGGGCGGATGACAAAATAATTCTAAAAAATTATGATGTGATTTGGAGATCTTATAAAATTTCCATCGAAACAGACTCAGAGATAAGTTAAATAAGACGTGTACGGAAAGACAAATGCGAGCAAAATAGGAACCAGTATCATTGTTCTCGGCCTGTTATTAAGCCCCTTCATGGTTCTGATAACATTATTACCTTGAAAGTCAATGTCTATAGTTCTTTTCATTCTCGATTGTATTAGTCAAGATCAAACATACACTGATCGTAATTAGCTAGAACCAAACATGGCAAAAAGTATTGCCGAAAGGTACTTTGTACTCAAATGGTACATACAGTTTCTTTTGGATTGTTCAATTCGAAGCTTGTAAACTTTTGTTTTTAAGCTACTCGCTTGTAAAAGTGAACTCTTTACCTTTTTAAAGCCCGTGTATTCCACTGAAAAGACTTGACACTTCCGGTTCAAATTTCCCAACCCACCTAGGCAGGATTCAAGGCGCATTAGGCCTGCAAACTATGGTGTGATGTGTTTCTTGCAAATCTTATTATATCCATTCGAAAGTTGCAACGGGAAGCAGACGAGATGAGGAAGAACAGTTTTTTAACCGTATATATAATGTTTCAATATACGAGGTTTCTTACGTTTTAAAAAATACTTCTTAAAGTTACCTGATAATCAACAGATCATTTATGGTTACTGAAGGATAGAAAATACCCACGTAGCGGAGACTTTTGCATGTTGGAATAAAATGTTTGCTTTTTATAATTTGTGGTTTGAAATTAGAGATCAAACGTAAAATTAACATTCGCTTGGGTTTCAATGTCCGCGAAGATTCCGTTCCCAGAACATCCTGGTAATAAGAAAGAGTTTCAAAGGCTGTTTGCGGTTTGAATCCACTTTAATTTATTGACTACCAAGAACTGAGAAAGGGAAACTAACAACTAGGCAGCCACTAACTAGAAATAAGACTCACAAAGTTTTAATGCAGGTAAACAAATGTGACCATGCAACTAATATATCATAAATTTTAAAGCTATTGACAATAGTATTGTTTAAAAAAAAAGCGCTAAGCGTGTTTTCAAGATTTTTTGCCTCAAAAACTTAAGCCTGGTAAAAGTGTTTCTACGGTTACTTCAGTAGTTCCAGGCCGAGGAAAGTGCACACGGCCAACAGGATGATGTTGAGGGTGAAAAATGAGCCTGCGTTGCATCTGTCATCAGAGCAGCAGGCAACCTCGCACTGGTCGTCCTTCTGAATTTTTTTCGCTTCATCACATATTAGTTTTTCGCTGTCACACTTCGATTGCGACTCGCATCCGCTCACAACTCTGGCATCGTTGCCTTTTTTTCCCCACATTCTGAAGCAGACCTCGCCAGGAGAACACGTATATAAATAAATGGCCTTGTGGTCCTCCATTTTGCTTTTCTCACAGTCGTCTTCAGAACCAACGCAGGCGTAACATTCCAAAGCGACAGCTGACAAATGAGAAAAGAATAATAAGTGATAAATAAAACATTACTTTACACAACTAAGGATAGGACGTCAAAACAACAATTTCAATTAATGCATAAAGAAGTCTAGAATTTTGAAGCACTCCCTCTATAGCCAAAATGAATTCTTGCCGCCCAGTAGGTTATAATTGTTGACCGTTTGGTCTTTAAAAGTGCTAAGGTGTATTCGCCATTTTTACGTAGAATGGGGGAATGGGTCGAGTCAGTAGGCGCAAGGCACGCTGGGGCGGCTTTAGGGGACGCGTTTTAAGATGGCGGCGAAGAAGGACAGCGATGGTGACAACGATCGGTACTTCAACTCTTTCTATTTTTCTTCGTTCCCGGGGAACAGGACTCCAAGGAAATATTGAGGGTAGCTGAGTTCTTGACAATCGCTTTCTAAGAGGTAAATGTGCGCTACAGATGCGAGTACTAGAAGAATTTTTCTAGAGATTTTCGTTCCGTATGAGTTTCTCGTACATTCTTAGCACTTTTGAATCACTTGGAAGACTGTGGAAGCTCAATTTGGGAGAGTTTCTCCAGTTATTAGTGCACTCAGGCACAGAGCAATTCAGTTCTTTAACCATTTTGTATCTCCCAAACAGTAAATTCTGATAATGGCGTCCCCTAAAGTCGTCCCATCATGCTTTGCGCTAACCAACTCGACCCATTCCCCGGCTCAACGTAAAAATGGCGAATAGGAACGCTAGCGGTTCATCTCTTACCACACCGTCCATATAAATTACACCTCTCTCCCCTTTTTTAACCACGCCTTGCTGACTGTGCCTACATTATTTACCAATAAGATTTTTAGGACCAAAACATAATAAGGTCCCATTATTTCCCATTATTTCCTTATTTCCTTTAGATGTAACAGTGCAAAATGTTCTATGGCATTGCTATTGTCTGACAGACCGAAAGAAACTTCACATACCCATTTACCAAGTCACAATTAGTGCACACGAAAACTGAGGATTGTACATGGCCGGGTAGCCCTGAGCATGTTTGTATCTTTTTCACTATCTTTCTCCGCCACATCAAGTAGAAAGACTGAGCTGTGCGAATTTCTTCATGTGAACATGGGCGCGGCCCTGTATTGCTTACATTATACGTCAATGATTTACAAACTATTCCTACATACTGTTTTTGGTGTCTAGTGCTTTAGCGCGTAGACACCAATGGAAGGGCGCAAAAGTACCTCATATACCGCAACATATGACGTCTACAGGTAAGGCCATACTGAAGTGCCACTCCCACTAAGAGCGCGACCAATTTGAGAGCGGGACCAATTTAAAAGAAAAAATTCTCAAAATGCAGGCGTAAATCGGGCTAAAAAAAAAAATATCACAGGATAGTTTATACACCAATGAGGTCACCGATTGCTTCAAACCTGCGGCTTTCTCTCTAGCTTTCATCCACCATCATCTTGAAAACAACGCAAATCATTGTCTTTACTTATCACGTACGCGTCAAAGCTAATTTGCACAAGGTAGTTTTGCGAATAACACCGTAACATACTTGTTTGTGTGTCCTTTAAAGCTACACAATATGTCTACAATGACCAGGATGCCAAACTGGATTCTTTAATATAGATCTTTTCCTCTCTGTACTTGGCTCTAGACCTGATTCAAGGAAAATTATCGAGGAAGCGCCTTCCGATCGCCGTTGTTTATTTTGTAAGGTCTGCAAGTCATGCAAGCGGTACGACTGATCATGTTTATGCAACGTTTTAGGACAACTCGCGATTTATTTACTATTCGACTGTTATGAAAACCTAAAATACTTAACGCAGAAGATGAACAAACGAAGTTTGAACAGTCAAAGACATATCTTGGTCATTCTTCAGAATTATGCAAATTAGCTCAAACACGTGCGTGATTAAGTAAAGACAATGATTTGCGTTGTTTTCAAGATGATGGAGGATGAAAGCTAGAGAGATAGCCGCAGGTTTGAAGCAATCGGTGACCTCATTTGGGTATAAAATATCCTCCGATATGTTTTTTTTAGCCCGATTTACGCCTACATTTTGAGAATATTTTCTTTTAAATTGGTCAAATTTTGATATGCAAACTAAGATCGAAGGGAAGGGTCACTTTTGATCACGTTGATAACAATAGGATTTCAGGTGAAGTTTTCATATTTTGTCTGTGAACTGACTGAATATAGCTTGAAACTTGAAGAAAGAGAGAATCCCGTAAACTACACTATTACAGTCGCAGCGCGCTCGACATAAGCTGTGAAATTTATACTTTCGATCTTTGTCTACACCTGTGGTCTAGCCAAAAGTCAATTTTCGCTTGTTGCGAGGCAAAAAAAGAGAATTGGAAAACGAACAGACTATTTTTTAATTATGTGTCCTAAACCCTTTACATAGGAAAAAAAATTAAGGAAAAGTTTTTTGGACGGAAGGTCGAGAGGACCGCTCTTAGAGAGAGTGGCACTTAAGTATACATTTTGTGATGAATAATGTGAAAGGGGAAAGAAAATATTAGCTAAAGAATGTGTAACCAAATCGATTTATTAATCGCGAGGAGTCGGGAACGAAAAGACCATGATGAATCCCATTCAAGAATAAATAGAGCGAGGAATAGTCGGGACCAGTTGAATTAGGAAACGAAGAGAAAACAACGAATTGATGCCGGAATCCGTGTGCTTTTCGACCATGTGCCTCGACAAACCCTCAGAATTTCTTTGAGTAACGAATTATCTAAGAAAGCTGTGGTATATTTTAATCGACAAAATAATTTGAAATGTAGCAGTACTCATGAAAATGTAAGCGTCCATTTATCAAAACTGAAGGATTTGGATTTCTTTCTCTCTTCACGAAGGAGTGATAATTACAGGCATTTCAAATCAGCGAAAAGAATAAAACGATGTAGAGACCGAGAACCGTCTAGTATACCGATGAACAAGGTTTTCAGGACCACGAAGAAAATAAGATCTAGGTGCAAATTAAGGTCATTACAAGGAAATCTATTCCTAAATCTTCTTGGTTGTACAGCTATGCTGCCGACTGTAAGTTCTGCAATGTAACTAATGTACGATATCTAAACAGATGTGAGGGCGTAATTGCGGGACTGTGCGTTACAGTTGGGCTACAATTTTGCTATTTGATCGAATTTCACTTAGCTTTCTCAGTTTTCGTACTCTCCGTGTCGTTAGTTGTAGTTCGTTTCCTTTTTAGTCGTCGATGAAGTTTTTAGTTGTGCGCGCCATCGGCGTTGCGGAATCGATATGTAAGTTTTTAATATTCTGTTTCTATTTTCGTCTTGCCTTATATCCTTCTAGCCATTGTTTAATTACGTTTTCTGCATGTTATTTAGCGATGTCGCGCCCTCGTGGTCGCGTGGAAAAATTAAGTATTCTGTTATTGTAATTGAATTGGGGGGCAAGCTCACCAGGTACAATTTGGTATTTCGTTTTTTATCACATGTTTATTGTGTCGCTAAGATTTCTCTTGGTTATTTTCATTGTATTTCGTTTGTTAATCTCCACGCGTGTTCTTACACCAGGTCCTCTTAATTCATCGATTCCAGTTTAAGAGACAATATAGAAATTTAAGAAGATCAGCAGTTAAATTGCTTTGCCGTCTCCGTAACATGTCCCCGTGTCTTGGCACGTTACCACCCATATGCTCGCGATTTTTCTTGGCATTCCAATTTCGCTTTGATGTTCGCTTAGCGTTACATGGGGATTTTGCACTTAGTTACACTTAACAAACTGACTGCAAATAAAAGCAAACTTGTAACTTATGCTTTTTCAGTTAACCACAAAAAATAGCATCAAGAGTAGTTGTATTTTCACCGGTGCCCGATCAAATTAAAGAAATCGAAAAAATTAGTTAAAGAAAAAAAATTGAAAAAAAATTTTTTCCGATTTTTCCGATTTTCCGATTTTCCGATTTTCCGATTTTTCCGATTTTCCGATTTTTTTTTTGAAAAAATGATTTAAAGAAAAAAATTGATTTAAAGAAATAAAAAAATTAATTAAATACAAAAGATTTGCAATGAATAAAATGGTCGAAATAAAAGATATGATAGTACTGAAATTAAAAGCATTTGCGAAAAATCTTGGAAAAATCTTGCGAAAAATCTTGGTGACATCACCACCACCACCACCACCACCACCACCACCACCACCACCACCACCACCACCACCATCACCAACACGACGTTTTTCTGGCATGACAGGTCTCATAGTGTGTGGAGATGATGATGACAAGCGAATCATTCATCCAAACAAAGTGGACACATATGCACCGGGGCATTATAATACAGGTTTATCTTATTGATTTTCGGATTTTCGGATTTTCAGATTTTAGATTAAAAAATCTAAAATCACACACAAATTTTGACTGAGATTTTTTCTGATTGAAAATGGTTTAAAGAAATAGAAAAATAGAAAAAAAATATTAAATACGAGAAAGCAAAAATGACAAATAATGAAAACACACAGTTAACGACCGTTAATGGTTACAATCCCAAAAAACGCATGATCTTTTCTAAACCCATTTCGGGAGAGATTCCGGACAGCAAACCAAAAATCGAGTTCAAGAGAATCAACATTTCTACTCTCAACGAAGACGGAACAGAAGGTGAACTCATTCTTCCCACAGAACGTCTGTATTCATTTGGAATTTCAGAAAATACGAGTCAAGAGACAGACAAAGTCACTGGTTACACATTTCCTCTGTGCTTGTGGAACCGCGATGGTGCTACAGAAGAAGAAAAGATTTGGGTCGAGACTTTCAACGCCATTGTCGATTGTTGTATAGATCACTTGGTTGAAAATCGTGAAGAAATAGACATGTTTGAGTTGGAACGTAGTGATCTGACAAAGTCTAAAGGTGGTTTAAACCCTCTTTATTGGAAAATGCAAAAAGTCTTAGATGAAAAGACAGGAAAGATTGTTCAACAAAAAGACCCCAATCGCGGTCCGACCTTGTATGCAAAACTGATTTACTCAAAGAAAACAGATAAGTTTTGCACGAAATTTTTCGATCTAAATGACGAAGAGATAGATGCACACACGCTGATGGGAAAATACTGTCATGCAAAATGTGCAATAAAAATTGAGTCCATTTTTATTGGCGCTCGTATTTCACTGCAGGTCAGACTATATGAGGCTGTTGTAGAACCCACTAAAACGTGGATGAAACGTCTTTTGCCTCGTCCTGAAGTACTAGAGTCTGAATGTATGACAGCTGTAGATGTTATGAATGATCAAAATGATGATGAAGATTCTGATGGTGAACAAAATAAAATGCCCATTGTAAAGCCAGTACGTCGAGTAAAACGAGTAGTGAAAAAAGTAAACTGAATCTTTTGTGATGATAATCTTATACTAAATAGTATAAGATGCAAAACTTACATATTCACATCAAACCTTTTTTTAACATAATCTCTGTATTTTTTGTGATATGATGCATGCGCCAAGTTTGGAACCAAATCATTGATCAACGCTTCATACTTTTCAATCCATTCCAAATCACTCATACTCCACTTTCCATTCTCTCTCATCGAATGATTCAAGTGTGTCAATATCGAATTGTTCACAGACAAAGCGATATTGAGTTTTTCGATTTTCAAATCATATTTTTTAAAATCCTTATACTTTTTTACAATCGTCATTGGAACAAGTGCAACCAAAGCTAGCAAAGGATTCACAGCCGGTGATAGATGTCGGTACAGCCGCAGCAACACCAAGAATCACACCGGCAACATCGAGTGCAATTCCTTTCTTTTTGAACAATCCCTTCACATACTTCATAACAAAATCGAGCCTGTAAAAACGATCATGCAAAGATTGCAGCAATGACAATGTCTGTTTATCAATGGTGTAATCAATATGATTAGATGCTTGTACAATTTTTGACGTGTAAGCCACTGGCGTGTTAGCCACTGGCGTGTAAGCCACTTCCGTGTAGTCCATTTTTATATTTTACAAGAAAATATAAAAATTAATCTTGCTTTACAATCATCAGATGACTAAAATTTAGTCCATCGAGTTGAACAGTGCTGTTATCTGCCTCTATACTCAGCGATGTGTTCGCTTGAAAATACAACAAAACGGTATTAGCCGTATTAACCCATGTATTTCCACCATGTGTGTTGGGCAGCGGCATCAATATACCGTTTGCCGTGCTCACGAACGAATTGCTCAAGATAAATCTGAGATTGTATTCATGTTTAGACTTGACACCGTCGATGTATGTAACCAGATACATGCCGGCGTTGTTGATTATGAGTTTTGTATTGTCTGAACTGTTCACTGTGAAATCAGCGTTAGCGCTCTGTGAAACGTTTGTGGAATGATCTGATGTTCCATTTACATAAAATGTTACCTGTGACGCGTTGTTATGAGCACAGTTCCCTCTATACCAAATCTTTTTCGTTGCGTTTGTCAGCGCCGTCTTTGTCGCTTTTGTATCAATATTTGTCTGTAAAGATGTTTGGATATCATCAACGTACTTTTTCGTTACCGCTGAAGAGGCAACAGACGGTTGCTTTGCGAGAGTAAGCGCAGAATTTATACGAACTCCACCACTCAAAAAGCTGTACCAACTTGTCCAAACAGATTTCGGCAAGCTGTTGTGATAACCCTTTGATCCATAGACTATCACCCAGATGGGAAGTTTCTGATCGTAAGGCTGACCAGATTTGTTTTTGATCACCACGTCAAACATCAAATAATTTGGTGTTGCGTTGCTCCATTTAGTCATGTGAATCAAGGCGACGATGTGATTTTCAAATCGATTGCTACGCTGAGTTGAAATTGTTTCAACACTGCTGGTTGCTGTCAATGTCACAGAGTTCGGATCAACTTTATTCGATATCCAACAGAGCTCACAGACAACAGTGTATTCTGACTTGTCTGCTGAATACATATTTACACCAAAACGTGATGAATAATAACCCTTGGAAGTGTCGAGACTTAAATCAAACGGTTTTGTTCTGGGATTCGTGGGGTACAAAACAACCTGGTCAGTGATCGGTTTTCCTGTTATATCATCTTCATCAGAGAACTGACCGTTTCTGCTCATGATGTAAGAAAGGTTGTTAGTCAGCTGGGCCGGTGTTAAGTTGTGAGCCAATCGATCTTCGACAAACTTTTTGTTGACCAGTTCGTTATCTGCCGAAGGTGTATGACTAGAAGTGACTTTGTTGGAACCCATTGCAAGATCACCGGTCATTGTCCCACCTGCCTTGCTCAGCTTTGTATCCGCATACTTTTTGCTCACAGCTTCATCGTTATCTGAAAAAGTATCTGGGAGGTTTACGATTTTACGCTTTCTAGCGTCTAAAGTTTGCTTGTCGTTAAGGTTACGAAAGCTCGGTATTCTCTTCTTTGTATTGTCAACATATACTTGAGTAGCATTGCTGAGACAAGTAATATCGAGAAAACCTTGGAGATGTCTCTTCATTGCACCCGCTTCATATCGAGAGATGAGAGTGTTTGAGTTTTCGTAAGTAGTTTGTTGCCTTGTAGTCATATTCAGGTAATTTTCTCTCTTTGTATTGATAACATCTTTACCATTCATATCGAGATTGGCTGTCATCTTTTGAGTGCCATCCAATAGCAAAACGGATGATGTATCTGCTTTGCCACTCAAACCGTTCAACACAGTTGATGAATCGGCCTTTTTCGCCAATTCGGTGTTGAGTTTATTCTCATTTACAGCAGCAGTACCGTTGAGCGGCTGATCACTCAATCCCGTAACTTGCCGGTCTGCTCCATGTGTGCTTGTGAAAGTTATCGCCTTCTTCAAATCTGAAAGATCGATGTTACTACCTGAACCAGCAGGCCCTTGTGGCCCTTGCGACCCTTGCGGTCCTTGCGGCCCTTGCGGCCCACGAGGTCCTTGCGATCCTGTATCACCTTTATCACCTTTATCTCCCTTTGGTCCAGCAGACCCTTGCGATCCTGTATCACCTTTATCACCTTTATCTCCTTTATCCCCCTTTGGTCCAGCAAGTCCTCTTAGTCCTTGCGGTCCTCTTGCTCCTCTTGGACCTTGTGATCCTACATCACCCTTTGGTCCTTGCGATCCTTGTGACCCACGTGATCCTTGTGGACCTGTATCACCTTTATCACCTTTATCACCTTTATCACCTGTATCCCCCTTTGATCCAGCAGGTCCTTGCGACCCACGTGGTCCTTGTGGACCTGTATCTCCCTTTTGTCCTTTTGGTCCTTGTGATCCTGTGTCACCTTTTTCTCCTTTTGGACCCGGCGGCCCTTCAGGTCCTTCTTTGCTTGCACCTTCTTGTCTGTGATCGATTTCATGATAACCGTCAGAATATCCCATCTCAGTATTATTGTTTGTTTATTATATATTCAGAAAATAGTTTTTTATAAATCGTTCGTTCGAAAAAGCATCACTGTGTGACAGATGTTTTGTCACATCGTTGAAGATAGCGTACAAACTTTGATGAGCAAGAGAGGGTTTCATTCTTTTACTTGTTTCATTCAAGAAAAAGATACAATAATAACCACACAAGACGCTTGTCAATGCCTGATAATGTGTGTTGTTAAACGCATAATTAACTCGATGTTTTTTGCAAAGCGTCAACACCTCTTGTGGCGGATCAAGACCGAAACTGTCAAAGTACAAAATGAGATCGGAACCAAAAACCATCGCCACCCAGTGTGAACCAGATTCATGCGATTCGTTCAGATTGATGACGAAAGAGTGCCCCGCCTTGCAATCTTTTATTTGATCCCTGGATATCACCCCTCCAAAGTTTGGAATCTTGAGATAATCGATCCAGTTTTGAATGTCGAGGTTTGTGATCGGAACATTTTTGAAGGGCGGCCTTTTTAAAGCAGGCCTTTTTAAAGCAGGCCTTTTTAAAGCAGGGCTCCCAGTAGTGGTATTCCGTTGAAGGGAGAATCTTTGCCCAGCAACAGACCTTCTCCTTTCTGTCCTTTCTGTCCTTTTTGCTTTTTTTTACCTTTTTTATTTCCCATTCCAATTGTTGGTACAGGTTCGCCCAATCCCGGTGGAAAGAAAATTGGTTGATTATCCCAATACGGTCTGTTTTGCATGCCCTTGCCACTCTTTTTTGGAGCGCGAACGTGTAGCCCTCTTCCTCTCGTGTTTCCGCTTCCGGTCAACGCCTTTAGAAGTATCGGCACACCGATCGAAGCAAGAAGAGTTCCGAGAAAACCTCCACTCTGACTTTTTGTCGGCTTCATTTTCATGTCACCACCAGAGTTAAGAGCATTTGCAAGGTCCTGTTTCTGCTTCTTTGAAAGAGCGTCCACATACGGCAAAAGCTTCATAATATTTGAATTTGGGATTATCAGGCCACCCGACTGTTGACCAGCACCGAGAATTTTATCTGTGGCAAAATTGCCCAGACTTGAGAGGGCACCTGTAGCCAATCCTGGAAGTGCCTTTGTGGCAAGATTCATCGCTTTTGGGAGAAGTTTTGTACCAAGGGCGAGAAGTGAAGAAAATAGGCTGCCGCCTTTTTGCACAACCTTTCCCATCTGTGTTTTCGAGATCTTGAGATCAACTCCCTTTCCCAATCTCGCGGCTTTCTGAATTCGATTTATCTGAGTCTTTGTCAGCATCATCTCGTCAGGACCATTCAACTCATTGTGTGAGAGGCGAAGAGTTATAGCCGACTTCTCATTGTAAGCTTTAGCAAGCTTTTTTCTTTGATTATCACTCAGTGATACTCCATATGTAATGTAAGTCATTATCTTTTTTATTATGTATGCTACATAATAAAAAAAATTTTTAAAAAGTAAGCCTTGTAAAAGTAAGGTCAGCTCTTCGAATCGCAGGGGTGTGCGGGGTACCTCTCACATTACTTTTTGATGAGTGCTTTACCACTCATAACATCAACACTGATTTCCTCCTCATTGAGAATCAATGCATAGATGTGATAATCAGCGTTGGTGGTGTTGTTGAGACTGTACTCAAAATCAAGACGTGTTGCAGCTTTCATGATCTCTGGAGGCTGCTTTGTCAGATCAAAGTAAAGCACTCCATAGAGATCTTGAAACTGTTTCATGGTGATCGCTGGGCCGAACAAGCTGCTGTTACTTGCAAGTTTTGAATAGCTCGCAAAGTATTTCCATGCTCTTGCCAGCTCACTGCTGGGATCCAGCGCCTGATCCGGATATCGTGTTCCGTTTTCAACGCGGAGTTGTGCTTTTGTAAAGTATCTCGCGTTGGCAATGTTGTAAGTGTTAAACACAAACATGTTCTGCTCCTGATCGTCAAACTTGGACGCATTCAGAATCCAAACGAAGACATGCCTTGGTCTATCAACAGCACTTGTGATGTTGAATTTACCATTTTTTTGTCTAAGCGGACCTGAGACACTGATTTGCTCTCTCTGATAAGCCCATGTATGAGATTTGATGAAGTTATCATAATAGAGCTTTTGTCCAACGTCATTCATACTGATCATCGGAACCCACAAGCGGAATTTTGTGATGATGTATCTGCCTGCTCCAGCGGCAGCTGTTCTGAAGAGAACCTCATTATCTTCTTCAAGAGTTACATCGAAAGTAACCTTTGCATTGGGAGGTATCTGCTCTTCCAAAGAATCGAAAAAACCGAAACGGTTTAGCGGCAAATGAATGTTGTTTTCAGCACCCGCTGCAAGAAGAGTCTTTCTTGTCGCAAATCCTTCATTGTAATCTGCGTTGTCTATTGGTGTCACGTTTTGCGCATTACCATCAAGAGCGAGTGTTGTATACTTTCGTATGACCGCACCAGAGGCTGTGTCGAGATAGTGAAACTGTGGTGGTCCCACTTGATCAGAATGTTCTTTCGAAAATTCTGTGAAATTTTTCATATTTGCGGCGTGATTTGCACTTGGCAAATCAAGAACTCTCACCTTCTCAAAATCAACTTTGATGTCTTTTATCATACTAAAGCCACCGTTGATTATTGCGGCCGCATCGGCTGCGCCATAAGTTGTGTTGTCCATCTTGGTGATTTTGAAATCAATTTCAAAATATGCATTGTACCAATCGGCCACGGCCTCTGACGCTGTTTTTGTATCGACGGTAAATTTATATCCTTTTTTCTGTTGATAATTGTTATTTGCCGGTGCAGTTTGTAGAGGAGTATCGAGCTCATATGAAGAATATTCATATCCCTTTGCAAATTTTTTTGTTCGCATAGAAGACATTGCTACTTTATTATATTGTATTTTTCTTAAAAGATAAGATAAAAATTTTTTATAAAAAAAAGTTTACAAAAAAAGTTCAGCAAAATCGTCAAAGAGATCATCTTTTTCAACTTTTTGAACCCTTGCAGTCTTTGTAACTTTTTTATTTTCCGACTTATTATCTTTTTGTAATAGCTTTGCAAGCTCTTCACCTTTATTTTCTCGAGGGGGTGCGGGTAGGGGAGTCTCAAATTGCGTGACTCGAGGAGCTTCGTGTTTAGAAGGGCTAGGCCCTCGGGATGAAAACTTATCGTAAATCTTTTCACCGATCAATTGACCCGTCTTTTCACCGATTTGCTCTGCCCCCTTTTCAAACGCTTTTGTGGTTGCTTTTTTAGCCATTTCCTTTGCAGCTTTTCCTGTGACTTTTGCGGCTATTTTTGTTCCAACATTTTTGAGAGTGTCAAATATTCCCTCCCCTTCTTGAAGTGAACCATCTTCATCAATATTGTGCATTGTGTATTTGCCATCGGCATCTATTTTCATGAGTTTTCGTCCCATTTTATTTCATTCGCAAGAAATAAAATACTAAATAAAAATAATGGGGTGTGCGGGGTGCCTCTCGCATTATTTCAGGAGAAGTGTCAACGATACACTCGTTCCGTTGAGATCGATCGGTCTGTTCATTGAATCGGTGATGTAAATTTGATTTTGCCGTTTCTTTTAGTTCTTCGTGGGTCATCGATACCACTTCTTTTTTTGTAAACTTGCCAACCTCAATGTGTTTTGTGAAGCTGATGTATTTTTCTTCATTGTTTGGTATGCAATCAATGTCACCCTCTGTAACTCCGAGGTTTCGGACAAAGAGATGAGCGTCGTAGTTTGCCAAGTTGTGAAAGATGACGGGAATGAATTTTGGTTGTCGGGCTAACAGGTTGCATTTGTTATGTGCAGCTCCTCGAAATTTGCCGGTGTAATGACAATGATCGCGAACCTTTCTATATTCTTTTTTTCCCTCATCGAAACCTTTTTCACACAACCAACAACACGTTGCATTTTCAAAGATTTCAACATCGCTGTCTGTGAAGATCATCTTTTTTGGAGGATGATTTTTGTAAATCGCTTTCACTTCTTCTTCAAGCATGTTGACAAATATCTGTGCAACATCTTCATCCTCAGAATTTGCTGTGTACTCAACCTTTTTCGAATATTGATCATCAAATGAACATTTGATGTAGTAGCAAAAACTCACCGGGATATGTAGATCCTTCTTTTCGGTGTAACACTCTGCAGGATTCGGTTGAGCGGTGTTCAGAGGTTTAATGATCGATTCAAAGTCGGCATAGATGACAAACGGAACATCTATTTTTCTGTAGTAGTTTCTGAAAAAGAGAAAAGTACCAGGTTCTGGCATCTTTTCTCTCACAGCCTCATGTTCTCGACACAACTCGGTGTGTGTGTCAAGAAGTTTCTGAGAACCGAAAAAATTTAGACATCTCCTACAGATAAACTTTCTATGCTCATCTTTCGACAATTGACTCGATATGAGTTTACTCAATGATTTGATAAGGCAGTAATGTTTTTTATCACCTTCAGCGAACAAAAGAAGATCAATGTAGGTATTGGATTCCTCAACATCGCTCACTCTCAAGGGCCCAAATTTTTTGTCTTCACAACTGAAAACGTTGACAGAAATACCCGGATTCAGATTTTCAAAGCGGTAAATATCTTTCACCTCCATCGGAAACTCAAGCCCAGACCATTTCAATTTTTCAGCCTGCTTTCTCAAAATCTTTGTTACTCGAACGGCATTATTCTTTACAGGATTTAACGCTCTTGTAACACACCATTTAAAACATTCATTGTCTTTATTCTGAATGTTTATTATGGTGTTTTTATTTTCAATAAATTTTGGTAGCTTGATATAGCTTGAACCTTTCAGTGGATTGTATTTTGCCGTGTGAATCTCTAAACTCGCAACCGAATGCACAACCCAACCACTTCCATTTTCTGTAAACGTTGCCAAACTCTCCATCATTTGATCGACAGCTCTCTGATAAAGTTTTTCTCGATCAGTATGTTGAAAGACAAAATTTGTAATAGATAAAAAATACGCATGTTGTAGCTCAGTCTCACCAGTCGCAATGTTTGTCTTTGACATATTACATCTCAAAACAAATGATATTTTGATATTTTTCTGCGTTAATAAAAACTTGATAACGACCGGTTTTACAGCTTGAAGAAAATCTTTCGGCGCATAACCTCCAACTCCATCAATAGTATACATTTTTGCAAAATCATTTAAGAAAGACTGACTCTCAACAAGTGTCCAATGGCGTTGGTCCCTTTTGTAGTCTCTATTGATGGCTTTAATGAGTTGTGCTTTATTCATACGTGAATAACCAATAACCCCACGGTGTCTTGCGTATGCTTTTAACTCAAGCACTGTTAGTGACTTCAATTCAGTCTTATTTAAATATTTTTTTTTGCTCTCATCAAGTATCCAATGGTTCTGGTCTATTTCATCGAGTTCATCGATGTTCCTAATGAGATCTGCTTTTCTCATACGTGAATAACCAACAATTCTGTTGTGTTTTGCGTATGCTCTTAACTGAATCACTGTTTTTGCATTCAATTGTGCCATATTTAACTAATTTTTCTATTCCTTTAAATCATTTTTTCAAAAAAATCAAAATCAGAAAATCGGAAAATCGGAAAAATCGGAAAATCGGAAAAATCGGAAAAATCGGAAAAATCGGAAAAATCAAATTTTTTTTTCGATTTTTTTTTTCTTTAACTAATTTTTTCGATTTCTTTAATTTGATCGGGCACCGGTGAAAATACAACTACTATCAAGTACTCATTGTGGAAGATTTTCTGTGTCAAGAATGAAGCTTTTGACTTCAGAGGTTCTTGAATTAAATCCAGGTCCTCTTCAAGATGTCAACACTCAAACTACATTGTCAGTAGGCATCACCATGTTGTTAAATTCTCGATCTCGTCAGCTGAGATTGAGACCCCTTGGTGTGGGTGGTGCAGGTAACTGTTTCTTTAGAACTCTTTCTCATCTGTTATATGGCGATCCACATCACCACTTGCAAATCAGACAAAATGGTATTAATTATCTCAGGACAAACCCAGAACATTTCATTGAAAGCACTGAACCACAGTTCATTAAATGACTTTTTGGTTAATATGTCACGGCAAGTTTCATGGTGTGATGCACTCATTGTCTAAGCAGTTGCTAAGTCACAAAACTTGAGAATTCATATTGTAGAATCCCATGAAAATTTTTCTGACGTAGCTTTAGTTGAACCAGCTCATCTATTGAAACAACTTTCGACAACAATTTATTTAAGTCATATAAATGATGTGCATTATGTATCAACAGTGACTTTTACGTGTACCTCGAGTTCATTAGAAAGTCAGCATACTGATAATTTAAACAAAATAGAACAAAATGTTGTCTCTGAAGAATCACAAAACACCAGCCTACAGAGGAGACCCAACAGGTACATGGGGGAATATAGGGAAAAGAAAAAGGCCGATGAAAGTAGGAAGCAAGCATCTAAGATCAATGAGGTAAGTGTCAAAGGGGACTGCAATGCTTACCTAAGGGATAAATGAGCTTTGTTCTCAAATTGTGTTCAATTTCAGCTAAATAGTAGAAGGCTGTGCCCGTGTTACTTCCAGTTTCACAATATTGAACAGTTCCAGTTAGCTTGTCCTTCGTCAATTTATTAAGAAAACATTGGCGAACAAACGTTTGATTTAATTATAATGATTATACTGAAATGTCACTGATACCCTTGAACTGTATCACTTTCCTTGTTTCCGCTTGGACGGCAATATGTCTAGCACTGTGTATATTGTAACAAGCATTTTTATTTTTTATAAGAACAGAGCTAACTGAAAGATCTGTATCAGAAGTTTGTGTTGAATGCAATCATACCAGTTCCAGTTACAGAATATTGAGTTTTTTCCAGTTTCGTTGCTTAATTCACTCTGAACCAAAGTTTTAATGGAACAAGTGTTTTCCATTTCTCCAAGTAAGTCCATTATTTAGCTCATGAAAGGCCGTTATCCGTACTTTGTAATCAATTACAATACAGTTTCTGGTTAATGAAAGTGTTACTTTCTACTTTCCTTGTTTGTTAGCAGTGTTCATTCCCTATGTACTTTCTTACAATTGCAATGGGTAAATATGTTACAAAACCCCACAATGAGAATCAATTCAGCACAAAGCTTTGGCAACAATACACTATATCACTAGCGGTCCCAAAGACTGAAACGTTGCTGATAACTGCAACAGTTCAAAATGCACACAAACAACCAGCTAGCACTAGACATATGTATACCTTTGCATACCTGTTTTGATAATTATTTTGCGAATTTTATGCTTGTAGGCTGGAGCTTTTACATTACCAGCAAACCACGATGGCGAAGGCAACAAGCACGTGGCAACGATTATATGCATAGAACAATAGAGCAGCATGTATGTTTTAGAACTTTCTACATTTTTAGTCGTCATCTGCAAAACAACATCGGGAAATCATCAAAATTTGTTGGGTATTGCCGTCTTATTTTCTGAGGGGGCAGACGTTTTGGACCTCTGAATACTGCAAAACCGCAAAAAAATTCTAGAAAAAAACCGTATCACCGCGCGAAAAGTCGAGAGAACAGCGACACAGCAGTAATCACTTTATTCACGCCTTATTTACACACGCAAATGAACAATTCACGAAGGTGCACTAAATATTTGTTATATTGTCGATAAAGTCTATTCACTGATGATCATGTGGATCTAATGTTGATTCATCGATATGTAGATTTCAAGTCTTCCAAAGTTTGAAACCCTCATTGGCATATTGGGAGGTTATGAGAAGGGCGAAAGGGTTGATCGACTGATTTATTGGGGTCTTCTGGGCAAGAAACCTTGAGGACTTGTTCTCAAACACAACACCGCAGTATTTTACTGTCCTCCTCTTCTACCCTAAGTTTTGATGCAGATAATACTGAGGTAGACAAAGTGATTTTTTCGTTAAAATGCTCTCACTGAAGAAAAGTTGTGTAGAAACAGAGCTGCTTGGTCGGTCGTCACTACGTTTCGAATTTTCAAACAATTCAGTTCGAAACCAATTTTTTTAAGATAACTACGACTTCTATCTCAGTTCGCGGTGACAGCTTTGGCGAGAGTGATAAAATTTGCAGATTAACTTTCCAAATGTTGCGAATAGTATATGTGCTCTGGGCGAGTGGTGTTCTTCGCTTACAATCTTCTGCTTTTATAAGCATTTCTAGCAACTCCTTATTCTAGGAACGTAATGGAATTAGAATTCGTCTTCTTTAATTGGGGTAAAATATACTTTCTCCTTTGCGTAAGTGAAACTCTACCGGGAACCTTAAACATGTTTCAAATCAGTCATTTTGGCCGGGCTGATATCGTCTGATATGTGGTTGCATACCTTAAGATCTCTTAGAGCAGTTGCTTATACGCTTTTCGCATTAAAAGAACTTAATAATTATATTGCCTTTCCTGTTTGCACTTAGTTTCCTCGCCCATTCTGATCCAGCTTGCGACAGCAATCTCAAAGATTTAGTCCTATATTCACCTGAAAACAAGCTTGACAAAGCGATAGGTTTGAATTATGTTCGAGACCTAACCACATTGAGCCTAAATGTGGGCTCCATTTATTGCAAATCGTTCGCAAAGAAAGAGAGCAAAGAACAAGCTCGACAGAAAGGTAGGACTGAATTACAATCGAGCACAAGTCTCATCCAGCCTAAACTATCAAAATCGAATCGAAATCGTTAAAAAAAAAACTAAAGATCTAAACGACTGTCATACTGGATTGTTATCCCACTTGTTCCAGATGATCTTATCTTTTTTACTACGAACACCTCGAGTATCCCTCGTTTACAAGAATTTTTGTGTAGCTCACAAACCATCCGTTATGGAGAAGAAAAAACCACTGGCAACACTAAAATCTGACGGTTATCATATCATACACGTAGTCGTTTGTGTTTGATTTGATTTATTGTTTGCCGCCTATGAACTACCAGCGATTTGTGTGCAAAACTGAAGAAACTGTTTTACAGTGCATTCAGTTTCGAGGTTGTACAGTACTTGCCAGGTGCAGCCATCAGCACAAGAACAGTCAGAGTGAAGAGTACTTGATTAATTTTTGTGATTCCTACCTTGGGTCGAAGTTTAACTTTTCGCGTTTTCCTGAAAATCTACTGCCACCCCAAATTTATGCATACCAAGGCCAAACGCAAGACAAAAGCTGGTTCTAGTAGGAAAAAGCCTATCGTGCTGGGGACCAACGCGTCGAAAGATATTAAACGGTATTTTGCAACCATTTGATCTATTTGAGAGTCGTATCGTTCAGAGATGTGTTTCACAAGACAAAAAATTGCCCGTGGGATAGATCTAAAAATGAAATTGCAAAGTTGTAATGTACTCACCATGTGCAGCCATGAGCACAAAAACAGTCAGAGTGAACAGCAAACGATTCATTTTTGTGGCTCCTATCTTGTGCTGAGGTTTAACTCTTCGTGCTATACCGAACTTAAGCATGATACGGTCTCTAAGGGCGCTGGAAAGACAGAAGGACAAACATGGTCCGGAGGGCAATATACATCCCCTATGGACCTAGTCCACCAAACACTACATTCAATTGTATTGGTGTTATTATGTTACTTTTGGGATTTACATGGCCGAATAGGAACACAAAATATCATACACCTGGTCATCTGAGTCAGATGTGAAATATATTTGCTCATCTTCAAAGATTAGAAGTCTTCCACAGAATTGATCCACGAACTGTGCGTATGGTGATAAATAATGGACCCCCGGTTCATGTCTTGTAGATTTCCGGTCCTTAACAAAACGCTAATGTGTCATTGATCTCTGTACAGAGTATGACGCATAGAGCTGGCATAAAAAAAAGTTTGAATGTTATTGCGTACGGTGTAACCACGAGGCTGCGCCTCGTGGTTTCATTTTAGTTTTGAATAGTGTTGACGTCATTTCTATGATATATAAGGTTATAGACAATGGAGAATTGTGGTTGATTTGCTATATATTCATAATAGTTACTAAAAACAGTGAGTAGCCTAATAGTGTACGGCTGTACACAAAATGGAAAAAAAAATGATGAACCATCTCAGTTGTTACGTTTTGATCGACTTGTGTAGATCTATACCTGAACAATTCCGTGATGCATTATGGCGGATTCGCGCTTCACCGTCATCACTCCATGAGTACAGTAGAAATCTGGAGCTAATAATTTATCGTTTAATAACAGAGACATTTTTCTCACAGTACATGCTTTCATGTGAACTTTGCGGGCGCATGAAATCTAAGGACGAGACTGTTTCTGGTCAAAAATCTGTCAGCATTAATTGCAGAATTTATGACGTCAGAGTAAATGTTGAGACGACCTGCACGTAAACACGACATGTTTAAAAGTGCCATGAGTTTCGAGCCCACTAACTTATAGCCAATCGCTCTGTGACAAAATGTGTACAAGTTTTGAACAGCCCTGGGTTTTAAGCCATAGTTTTGAGTAAATAAGACTATTTTAAGTAAGCCCTAACGAACCGTGCCGGTCACTATAAAGCTTACGTCAGAGTTGGTTCGGTCTAAGTGACATACTAGATTTCCCGTTATCTCTGATAAGCCAAGCTAACAACTAGAAAGCCGCTATGATTAGAATTCAGGCCCACAAATTTTTAAGGCAGGTATAAAATGCTACGATATGCAACTGATATATCATAAGTGTAAAAGCTATTGAAAATGCTATTGTTTAACAATGCGTTAACTGTGCACTAGAGATTCTTATAGCTCAAAATCTTTATATAATCTTGAAGACTGCGCGAATGAAGAATTCCTCTGTCATTTAACATAAGCTATCTAAAAAAAAGCAAACGAAGCAAACAAAAAAAATAAATAACAAACCAAAGCAAAAATTGATACAAAGAGGATGAAAAAGTCAAAAGTCTTGGCGTAAGTGACAAGCTATGAGAACAGCAGCCTGGTAAAAGTGTTTCCAGCTTACTTCAGCAGTTCCAGGCTCATCACGTGAAAGCAAACGGCAAACGGTATGATGCTGAAGGTAAAAGATGAGCCTGCGTTACATCCGTCATCAGAACATCAGCCAACCGTAGTAATCCTTCAAAGTATCTTACGCTTTATCACACTTTGAATTTTAACGCTATATTCACTTGACTCTGATAATGACTTCCGCACAGGTTTTCAAAACGTCAGTCACTACCACCGACAAAAGTCCTTCTCAGGACTACACTCACCCGTACGATCACACTACACTTTCACTTTGATTTTAGGGTGTCACAGCTTGATTGATAAGAGCATCTGTTCGAAACTACGACATCGTTATCTTTGGCTTTTTCCCAGGTTCTGAAGCATTTATCACCAAGCAAATACGTTTTTAAATAGCTGGCCTTGTTTGTCCTCCAATTCACTTATCTTACAGATGTCTTCAGAACCAACGCGGACGTAACATTTCAAAGCAACAGCTGACGAGTAAGAAGAAAGATAAATAATGAATAAAGATTCATTTTTCACAAATAAGGAAGCACTTTTTCGATTAGCCAAAAGCGTACTCGGCTGCCAAGCAGGGCAGGAACATGAACAGATTTTGTCTTTAAAAGGGCCAAGGTGTATGAACCCTGGCGGTCATACTCCAACCGACCGTCCCTTTAACTGACAGACCAAAATAAACTTCAAAGGCCAATTTATTCAGTCGCCCTAAGCCTATATAACCATAGATTTTTGCCAGGTTTGAGGACTCAGCCGTCACCTTTACTGACCATAATAAAAAAAAACGTATCTTCTCGTATTATATGCCGTATTATCAATTACATTGTAGAAAAAAAAACGATTATTGCAATTTTAACAGCTAGGACTGTCCTAGTGAGATTCCTGCACTGCAGGCTCAGTTTGAAAGAGGGTAGCAAAGGTTTATACGTGACATGTGATTGACGCCAAAATTAACATGTGACATGTGAATTTTACAGAAAGGTGAGCATGATTCGTGAATTCATGAACCAGCATGTGGCGTGATTTACCTCCTGAAATATCTGTGGCGTGAATACCCTACGATGTCCGTGAAATCCTGAACACGAATTTTTCCTTTGTATACGATAAGCATGAATTTCTCTAAACCCCAAACCCTGAATTCCTAAACCCCTCTCGCCTGTTTGCTACCTTCGTAATAACGCACAGCAGTAGTAATAATCGATCTAATATTGTGCTTTGACTTTCTTCAGCAACCACTATTCATTTCTAGTTTAGTTAATTGTATGCCCCTGGTTGGAGGACACCAGTCTGGCTTTATCATGCCTTTAACTCTTGATACTTTTCTTCGTCCCGCCGCTTTCTCGCAGTTTAAACGCAGAAATATAGTGATACAGTTAACTAAAAGAAATTTTTCATATAATTAAGTTTTCATATAATGTATTTGAATTCGTAATTGTTCACTCCTTAGGCACCCAAATCCTAGGTAGGAAACATCGAAATAAATTTTAACCGTATATATAATGTTTCAGTATACGAGGTTTCTTACGTTTTAAAAGAAATACTTGCTAAAGCTAGCTGATAATCAACAGATCTTTTATTGTTACTGAAGGATAGAAAATACCCACTTAGCGAAGGGTTTTGCATGCTGGAACGAAATGTTTGCTTTTATAATTTATAATTTAAAATCAGACTTGAAACTAACATTCGCTCGAGTTTCAATGTCCGCGAAGGTTCCTTTCCCAGAACACCCGCTGGTAATTAGAGTAGGTTTCACTACCTGCTTGCAGTTTCGATCCACTTTATTGATTACCAAAAACTGAGAAAGAGTAACTAACAACTACGCAGCCGCTACTTACAAATAACGCTCATAAAGTTCAGTTAATGCAGGTATAAAATGTGACCCTGCAACTAATATATCATAATTTTAAAGCTATTGACAATACTATTGTTTTAAAAAGCATTATGCGTGCTCTAGAGACTCTTTCAGCTCGAAAACTTTACATCATATTGAAGACGGTGAGAATGAGGTAACACGTTGTCATTTAAACTACCTGAAAGAACAAAAAAAAAAATATAGACGAAAAAAGAGAGAAAAGGTCAAGAGTCTTGACATGAGTGGCGAGCCCTAAGAACAGCAGCCTGGTAAAAGTGTACCCACAGTTACTTCAGCAGTTCCAGGCCCAGGAAAGTGCACATGGCCAACAGGATAATACTAAAGGTGAGAGATGAGCCTGCGTTGCATCCGTCATCAGAACAGCAGCCAACCGCACACTGATAATCCTTCAGAGTATCTTTAGCTTTATCACATGCTGATTTTTGGGCGTCACAGTAGTCTTCGGTAGTGCATCCGCTATGAACTATAGCATCGTTATCTTTGGTTTTTTGCCAGTATCTGAGGCATGTATCGGCAAGAAAACACGTATTTAAATAGGTGGCCTTGTTGTCCTCCAATTTGCTTTTCTTACAATTATCTTCAGAACCAATGCAGGTGTAACACTTCAAAGAGACAGCTGAAAACATAAATATAACATTGTTAAACACAACTAAGGATAAGACGTCAAAACAACAATTTTAATTAATGTATAAAGAGGTCTAGAATTGTGAGGCACTCCCTCAATAGCCAAAACGGATTCTTGCCGCCCAGTAGGGTATGATTGTTGACCGTTTAGTCTTTAAAAGTGCTAAGGTGTATAAGAACGCTACCTATTCATCTCTTACCCTACCGTCCATATAAATTACACCTTTCCCCCCTTTTTTAACTACACCTGGTTTAGTTAGCTTGAGGCTCTTACTGACTGTGCCTACATTATTTACCAATAATATTTTCACCAAAACATAATAAGGTCCCATTATTTCCTGTTGTTTAGATGTAACGGTGCAAAATGTTCAATAGCATTCCTATTGTCTGACAGACCAAAAGAACTTCGTAAACCAATTTATCAAGTCACAATTAGTGCACACAAAAACTGAGGATTGCAGGCGGCCAGGTAGCCCTGAGCAGTTTGTATCTTTTTTGCTATCCTTCTCCGCGACATCAAGTAGTAAGACTGAGCTGTGCTAATTTCCCCTTGTGAACATGAGTGCGGCCTTGTATTGCTTACATTATACGTCAATGATTTACAATCTATTCCTACATACTGTTTTTGGTGCCTAGTGCTTTTGCACGTAGACACCAAGAGAAGGGCGCAAAAAATTTCGAAAAGTACCTCATATACCGCAACATATGACGTCATACAAGTAAGGCTGCACTTAAAAGTATATGTGTGATGAATGATATGAAAGGGGAAAGAAAATGTTAGCCAAAGAATGTGTAACCAAATCGATTTATTAATCACGAGGAGTCGGGAACGAAAAGACCACGACGAATCCCATTCAAGAATAAACAGAGCGAGGAATAGTCGGGACCAGTTAAATTAGGAAACGAAGAGAAAACAACGATTTGATGCCGGAGGCCGTGTGGCTTTCGACCATGTGCCTCGACAAACCCACGCGAGCCAGTAAATGTGCTGTCGTTGAACTGAGAATTTCTTTGAGTAACGAACTGTATGAGAAAGCGGTGGCATATTTTAATCGAAAAAGTAATTTTAAAAGTAGCAGTCATAATATGGGGCGCCAAACCAGTCAATATTCCCTACTGTATGTATATCTGTGACCCTGTTTACTTTTGACATGCCGGATCAACTTGACTTTTTAAATGCTCAACGTTTACTTTCTCTGTGGTCAAATTGACTTTTTATATGCTCAACTTCTTACTTTTTCTACGGTCAACTTTTTACATTTTTAATGGTCAACTCGACTTATTATATGGTCAACATTTTACTTTTCCTATGGTCAACTTGACTTTGTGACCTCCACAGTGCATTGCGTTAAGACTCTAACAAAATGACCGACAATAACGAAAACTTGCGGCACATCTCCTCGGCGTGCGCCATAGCTGAGCAGGCTCTCGAAGCCTTCGGCAATCTTCAGGATAATGACATTCGAAATGTGGCAGCGTTGGCGGCTACCGACATTGCTTCGACTTCCTCTGTTCCATCGTCAAGCCCTTCGACTGCAGCAGAGCTCTCACGCCGATTTCCAACTTATAACGCATGTGGGGTAACCGCAACTAGAAAATGAACTTCAACGAGTGCTTTGACGAGTTCCAAGTTACGAAAAAACGAAAACGAGTGCTTTGACGAGTTCCAAGTTACGAAAAAGTTGGTTATACAGCTTTGCTACCGACTATAAGTTCTGCAATGTAAGATATCTAAACAAATGCGAGGGTGTAATTACGTGACAGTTGAAAAACAGCCATGAACGATGATTGCTTCAGCAAACCGCAGATGTTTTCTTTTACTCTTCCTTGGAAAAAAGTTCAATAAACATTTATAGCATTTGCTTTCTTTTGTCTGAATGACGAATTATAAATTAGATTACCCATAATGATTTCGGACGGCCCCTCCCCCCATTCAGTTGAAATACCGAACAAGCGCTTCTCATAATAGAAAAATAAAGAAAAATAACTGAGATCTGAATGACTTTTATACTGGATTTATTCCCCTCGTTCAAGTTAAGATTAACTATTTCAGGATAAACACATAACAAAAGCCGGTGCCTACATTTTCGAGGATAAATGTATGGTTCACGGAGAAACTTGAAGGCCCATCATAGTGGGACAAAAAGCCACTTAAAATACTCGGCGATTATTTTTCAGCCATTTGATCCGCTTCAGTGTTGCATTGTTCAGTGATGTGTTTCACAAGACACGAAGTTTCCTGTGCAGTTAATCCACCATTTAAATTCAAAAGTTGTACAAGACTCACCAGATACAGCCCTCAGAACAAGAACGGTCAGAGTGAACAGCAAACGATTCATTTTTGAAGCTCCTATCTTGGTCGGAGTTTAACTTTTCGAGTTATACAGAAAATTATAATGTAGTGTCACGCCAAAGTTATGCACAGTATGGTCTCAGGCCGGACGTAAGTGAAACATGGATCGGATGTCCGAAAATGAAAAAAACCTGCCTATTTAAGGGCATAGGCTAAAATATGGACTAGACAAGACTATTTTTGGACCATTTTTTGGACTATTTTTTTTACCATTTTTTGGGACCATTTTCTAAGGGGGAAGCACACCATTAGTACTCAGGGAGGGGTGGGTGCAGTCTATAAGTACTGAGGGAGGGGTGGGAGGCAGAGTGTCATTACTCAAGGAGGGGTAGGAGTTGGTTGTAATTGTAAACACTACTGGTTAATAGAGCATTAACTCGATCGCACAAGTTATTTTAATCGGTCCTAAACCGGTTGCTATAATTATGGAATACGCGCGTTTTGATTTCCTGCCATTCGATATTCGAAATGCTGCATTTCCTCGACAGTATACAAGCAGGCGAAGCCTTTCAACATTTATTACCACTTTTTCCCAAGGAAGTAATTGATATCGCCGAGGGACTTGAATTTTTGCATTCAAGGAATGTGGTACACTGCGAAACCAGGGAATGTCTATTTCAGAAACCACATATGGTTTTGTCCCGCGCGTTGGACGTGTGCGCGTGAACCAAGGCTCTCTTCGAAATGTCGAAAACAAATTTTCGAGGTTTCCCTTACTCGAAGTCTGCGTTTTTGAGGTCTGCGTTTTCGAGGTCTGCGTTCTGCGATCTGCGTTTTCGAGATCTGTGTTTTCGAGACTCCCGAAAGAAGGTTGCTTTGTACGATTGTACAAACAATGATTTTATATAGTAAACGCATAAACGTTAAAATTGTGATAGCGCTTGTGAATTCTATATGCTGCTAAGTAAAGGGCCAATGACCAGAAATTCCGTGATCTCGTCTGATAACATCAGTGACAAAGGAAGATAGATGCACAAGTCGACTCAAAAGGAACACGCATAACTCAACAGTGGAGGATCGCAAACGCGATATTTCAATAAAAGTTAGAGTCCAGTGTTAACATGGCAGGTTCGCTTTTGCATTACAAAAAAATTAGAGAAACGCCGCGGCCCAGCGCAATAAATTTTGATATACAAAAAGTTAGTCGAAAAATCGATCATAATTTGCACGATCGAGTAAAAGCACCATTAACCAGTAGTGTTTACAATTACAACCACCTCCCACCCTCCCTGAGTAATAACACTATGCCTCTCACACCTCGCTCAGTAATTATAGACTGCACCCACCCCTCCCTTAGTACTAATGGTGTGCATCCCTCATTATTAAGTGGTCCAAAAAATGGTTCAAAAAATGGTCAAGAAATAGTCCAGTCCTGTCTATAATTACCCTATGCCCTATATAAGTAAGATGTGAAAAAAGTATTTGATTACAATGAATGAAGAAAATCATATGTACTGCGGTTTCATAAAATGTAAATGTATGAAAGCGATTCTCGCAGTAATGAGCGCTACTCATTTAGTAGTGGAAAATAAGGCCTGGAAAAAATATTATTATTATCATTATTATTATTATTATTATTATTATTATTATTATTTCACAAGTTAAAGATGGTCTACAGACGGTCTGATCCACGCACTAGGAGCATAATGGCGCTCCATGGATCCCCGAGAGGGGCATTGGGGTCTCTTAGAAACCGCAAAAACGCAAACTGAAAAATTCGCTCGAGATCGAAAGTTACACAATAATAAGCGGAGATAATTTTGATGTTCGAGCACCAAGAACACATCTTCTTACCAACGTGTAACATCTTCTTCTGCGAAGTTTTCGATTGAGTTGTCTTGTGACTCGAAAATATATAACTATCACAAACGTGAGAAAAATCATTTCCAGTTTTCTTAGACATTGCCTTAAATAATGAAATAACTTTCTTCAGTCAAGTTTTTGGATTGCTTCTTGTGGCTTCAGTCGGTAAGTAATGCATCGCCATCAAATTATTTGATTTCGAAGTAAAATTTTAAAATTACAATTATGGTAAAAAGTATGACGGAAGGCGAGAATATAATTCAGTCCTAGGTGAAAATGTATTCTGTGGTATTGATTTTAACACGATTACCAACCATGAGGATAATTAGCCAGCAGAATCAAAAAGTAGCAAAATTGAATCGTGTATGAAATCTCTGATATGAGTCCTTCTTGCTGTTTTGATTGTAGAATCACTAATGTACTATGAATTCGTACAAGTATTGCTTTAGTAATACATAATTTTCACTCTCGATTGTCTAAGATACCAATGCAACAACAGCAGCGACGCGCATTAGTTTTTTTTTTTTTAACCTAAAATTGGAACAAAATGGCATGTTTAAAATGGAATATATTTCGTCATTTTTCATTGAGTTCTTTTCAGTTTCTTCAAGGTAGTCGCGGCATTATTTTCGCACGGATAAAAGCGGCTTTAAAATTCAAGGAAAAGTCAGTTATTCGCCAGCTGACCGCAGCGGAATACTTTAGTTGTCAGTTGATAATTCCCGACTCTTGTAACTGGAACGCTGAAAATCTTAAATACCAAATGCATCACTGCTCGTTTCTGTGTGACTCAAGTTAAAACATGGACAAAGAACAGAAATAGGTGATACCTTCCTTTCACGATCATTGATTTTTTTTAACCTCAATTACTCATCACAGTAATTGAGATATAAGACCAACAATCTAAGCTGGCTTTTGGCTCATGACTTCATTTTGAAAACATTACTCTTGAGATCATCATAATGGCCGTAAACGTATTTACGGAAAAAAAAGCCTCGCGCTGACTTATCGAGTTTCTGACATGATATTGACGCATCTAGAATGACGCATATTGACGCAATATTGACGCATCCAGAATGAAATTACTGACAACTTCTACACAAGATTACTTAAGCTCACTATTTAAGAAACGACAAGGAAGGATCACTATCATTAAGTAAAATACGCGAATTCAGTCAATTCATAAGTCTTGAACCCTTATTTTGCTCATTCCAGCACAGGCAGGCCACTGGTCAAAATGGGAGCCCTGTTGTAAGACATGTGGTAGTGGGATACAAATTCGGACACTTAATTGTAGCAGCATGAGGCAAAACACGCAAGTATGGCGAGACTACTTCAACAACAAAGAGATTCAAACGAGAAGCTGTCAAAAAAGACCCTGTACAGGTATGAAACTCGAAGCCCTACTTAGTAACTTAGTTTTTTAATCTTTTCTGATCTTTTTAGTGAGTATTCCACAGAGTCTAAGAAAAGAGCTTACATCCTCAGTTATTACACGGTACAAGGGCGTTTCCGAGAAAACGACACTTATGGTAAAACGTTTTAAAGACTTTGGTGGCATGAGGCACTGCGAGAAGTTGTTACAACCTGCATGATTATCACTACATGTTGACACAAAAACATCTATTACCTAGTACTCACAAAGTTCCAGATTGATATTGGTTACACCATGAAGTAAAGCAAAAAACGCTTGATAGACCCTGGGGCTTATCGGTATGCTCCTTCTGGCACCACAAGCCTATGAGCCGACCGGTTTTTGCCCCCGCACAACAAGTAACTCATCACAGAGTTTCTGAGGCTTTTTAAACAGTGGCCAAGCGTACAAGCGCGGAAACCGGAGGTCTAAGTTTTGATTCCTCAAGGGGACTTTCCTTTGTCCCGCGCTCGTGACAAGAAATACAAACGTCTTTGTCTTAATTTTTACTCTATTTTTCAGTTACAAGAGTTATTAACCTCTTTCTCGATAAAAATTTTCTGTAATCTAACATAAACTAAGTGCAGTATGTAGTTTGTATACAGGATATGCAGTCGACTGTGTTGTGTTATCGTCTGCGTGAGAGTAGCTGTGAAGAACCTCGTTACTATTCTGAACTGACAAACCGAAAAAACCTTCTAGTAAATTTTTTAAGTCACAATAAGCGCACACGAAAGCTATAAAATGTAAAGGGTCAGGGAGCCCCAAGCATAAATAATAGTGCCGTTATTTCCATCTCCGCTTTTTGTCAGTTTTGATAACCTGACGGTCAACTTTTAACTTGATATGTGTTATCGGTTATTTTGCACAAAATAGCTAATCATGGCGATAATAATGGCTGGATGTGTCATTTTGAAACTTAACACAAGATCTTTTGTTATGCAAATAAAAAAAAAGAAACGAGTTTCAGGCTTCTGCGCTCAAAGCATACTTATGCCCTAATACTTGGCTTATTTTGTTTAAAAGAAATGTATTAGAAAAAAGCAGTTAAAATTGACGGAAAAAGACGCAAAATCGTTTCTGTTCTGCGTAAGAGATCCTCGCTCAGCTCTTCCATTCACTTAATCAACTCACTTCATAAAACCAAATTATCTTGTGTCGAAGTGAAACTCTTCGTCCTCTACCGAACATGTACTGCCACGCCAAATTTATGCATGGAACGGTCACTAAGGTAACAGACAGATAAACATGGTCCAGAGGGCCACATGTCAATCCACAAAACACCGCATTCAATTTTATTGGTGTTATCCTGCCACTTTTAACAATTTGCATGGCTGAATAGGAACGCAAAATATCATACACTTGCTTATCTTAGTCAGTTGTGAAAGATGTTTGCTCATCTTCAAAATTTGAACGTGTTCTATACCAGTCATCCACGAACTGTGCGCATAATGGTAATTCATGGACCCACGTTCATTTCTTGTAAATTTACGGTCCTTAACATGCAAAGCACTAGCGTGTCATTGGCCTGCGCACAGTGTATGACGAAACCGGTTTATCCATCTAGAGGCCCTACGAAATCACTCTCTGTCGCATTGAGCTGGCATAAAAAATTTTCGATGTTATTGCGTGCAAAGAGACCACTCGGTTGTGCCTTGTGGTTCCACTTTAGTTTTGAACATTGTTTACCGCATTTCTTAGATTGTTCTTTCTTGTTTTCCCGGAGATTTCTTTGGTATGTTCTTTTAGTTAGGTTTTTTGTACCTTGCTACGCAAAACGTTCAATATGTTTTCTTCATACTATTCTGAATTGACAAACAGAAAGAACCTTCTAGTGAATTTGTTTAGTCACAATGATTGCACACGAAAACTAAAGAATGTATACGGTCAGGGAGCCCCAAGCATAAATATCAATAGTGCCTTTCTTAGATTTGTTAAATTTTAGGATAGTTTTTAAGAACGGTGAATAGTCTACGGTGCAGTTATAACCAAAAGGACCAAAACTAATGAACCAGTTCAGTTATTACGTTTTGATCGACTAGAATGTGCAGTTCTATACCTAAACAATCTCGTAATGCAAGATCAATAGAAAGTAACCTCGCGTCCTCTCAGGTGACTCTTTCTAGCATTACGGTACTGTGCGCTCCTATGGGCTTACTTGTAATTTAACAAGATTTCACATTGAGCTAAAACACCAAATCATCTAACATCTTTTAACTTGGAAAAAAAGCTCTCTCAAAATTGAAATTAAAGGGAAACAACATACACTTGATCTATTGTCCACAGGGAAACAGCTAGCTCTGTTTTCCCGAGAGTCCTGGACTCAAAGGAAAACAAATCTAGCTTGTTTCTCGAAAGCACACGAACATTAAAGATTGTATGCGGTCGGGACGTCCCAAGCATAAATTGCCGCTCCATCTTTGATTTTTTGTCGGCTTTAATAACCTCTCAGTCAACTTTGCTAACCCGATAATCAACACAAACTTTCTTTCTTGTTTTCCCAGAGATTTCTTTGGTATGTTTTCTTTGGTAGATTTTTTGTACCTTGCTAAGCAAAACGTTCAGTATGATTCCTTGATACTATTCTGAACTGACAAACCGAAAGAACCTTCTAGTGAATTTGTTTAGTCAAAATGAGTGCACGCGAAAAGTAAAGATTGCATGCGGTCAGTGAACCCCTAGCAAAAATAATAGTGCCTTTGTTTTCATCTCCGCTTTTTGTAGGTTTGAAAATCTGGCGGTCAACTTTTAACTTGATATTTGTTATCGGTTATTTTGCACAAAATAACTAATCATGCGATTCTAATGGCTGGATGTGTCATTTTGAAACTTAAGACAATATCTTTTCTTATGCAAATAAAAAAACAAAAGACGAATTTCAGTCTTCTGCGATCAAAGCATAGTTACGCTCTAATACTTGGCTTATTTTGTTTAAAACAAATGTATTTGAAAAAAGCAGTTAAAATTTACGGAATTAGACACAAAATCGTTTCTGTTCTGCGTAATAGATCCTCGCTCAGTTCTTCCATTTACTTAATTAACTCACTTGATAGAATCAAATTATCTTGTTACAACCCTCACCGATGCAACATTACAGTTTCTTTATAAACGTACCTCCTTTAATCACGGAGAGGATATATTAGATGACAGAGACAAATTGTAGTCACTGAAAACACAAGACGAACTCAGTTTCGATGCCATTTTTTTTTATCTGTTTCTGCATCGGTCAGCGGGGATGAGTATCAGAGCAACTACAAAATTATGTTCAGGGTGGTTCAACGATTCATTTAGTTCAAAGTTGTACAGTACTCACCAGGGGCGACCACCAGCACAAGAAAAGTCAGAGTGAACAGCAAACAATTCATTTTTGAGTCTCCTATCTTGTGTCGAAGTCAAACTCTTCGTGCTATACCGAACATGTACTGCCGCGCCAAATTTATGCATAGAACAATCACAAAGGTAACAGACAGACAAACATGGTCCGGAGGGCCATATGTCAATCCACAAAACACCGCATTCAATTTTATTGGTGTTATCGTGCCAGTTTTAAGAATTTGCATGGCTGAATAGGAACACAAAATATCATACACTTGGTTATCTTAGTCAGATGTGAAAGATGTTTGCTCATCTTCAAAAATTGAACGTGTTCTATAGCAGTGATCCACGAACTGTGCGCAATTATGATAATTCATGGACCCACGTTCATTTCTTGTAAATTTACGGTCCTTAACATGCAAAGCACTAGCGTGTCATTGGCCTGCGCACAGTGTATGACGAAACCGGTTTATCCATCTAGAGGCCCTACGAAATCACTCTCTGTCGCATTGAGCTGGCATAAAAAATTTTCGATGTTATTGCGTGCAAAGAGACCACTCGGTTGTGCCTTGTGGTTCCACTTTAGTTTTGAACATTGTTTACCGCATTTCTTAGATTGTTCTTTCTTGTTTTCCCGGAGATTTCTTTGGTATGTTCTTTTAGTTAGGTTTTTTGTACCTTGCTAAGCAAAACGTTCAATGTGTTTCCTTGATACTATTCTGAATTGACAAACAGAAAGAACCTTCTAGGGAATTTGTTTAGTCACAATGATTGCACACGAAATGTAAAGAGTGTATTCGGTCAGGGAGTCCCAAGCATAAATATTAATAGTGCCGTTCTTAGATTTGTTAAGTTTTCGGATAGTTTTTAAGAACGGTGAATAGTCTACTGTGCATCTGTAACCAAAAGGAACAAAAATAATGAACTAGTTCAGTTATTACGTTTTGATCGACTTGAATAGGTAGATCTATACCTAAACAATCTCGTAATGGAAGATCAATAGACAGTAACCTCGCGTCCTCTCAGGTGACTCTTTTTAGCATTACGGTACTGTGCGCTCCTATGGGCTTACTTGTAATTTAACAAGATTTCACGTTGAGCTTAAACACCAAATCATCTAACGTCTTTTTCCTTGGGAAAACAGCTCTCTCAAAATTGAAATTAAAGGGAAACAACATACACTTGATCTATGGTCCAGAGGGAAACAGTTAGTTCTGTTTTGTCAAGAGTCTTGGACTCAAAGGAAAGCAAATCTAGCTTGTTTCTCGAAAGCACACGAACGCTAAAGATTGTATGCGGTCGGGAAGCCCCAAGCATAACCTGCCGTTCCATCTTTGATTTTTTGTCGGCTTTAAGAACCTCTCAGTCAACTTTGCTAACCCGATAATCAACACAAACTTTCTTTCTTGTTTTCCCAAAGATTTCTTTGGTATGTTTTCTTTGGTAGATTTTTTGTACCTTGCTAAGCAAAACGTTCAGTATGATTGCTTGATACTATTCTGAACTGAAAAACCGAAAGAACCTTCTAGTGAATTTGTTTAGTCAAAATGAGTGCACGCGAAAAGTAAAGATTGTATGCGGTCAGGGAGACCCAAGCATAAATAATAGTGCCGTTGTTTGCATCTTCGCTTTTTGTCAGTTTTGATAACCTAGCGGTCAACTTTTAACTTGATATTTGTTATCGGTTATTTTGCACAAAATAACTAATCATGCGATTCTAATGGCTGGATGTGTCATTTTGAAACTTCAGACAATATCTTTTCTTATGCAAATAAAAAAAAAAAAGAAAAAAATTTCAGTCTTCTGCGTTCAAAGCATAGTTATGCTCTAATACTTGGCTTATTTTGTTTAAAACAAATGTATTGGAAAAAAACAGTTAAAACTTACGGAATTGGACACAAAATCGTTTCTGTTCTGCGTAATAGATCCTCGCTCAGTTCTTCCATTTACTTAATTAACTAACTTAATAGAACAAAATTATCGTGTTACAACCCTCACCGATGCCACATCACAGTTTCTTTATAACCGTACCTTTTTAAATCACGGAGAGGATATATTAGATGACAGAGACAAATTGTAGTCACTGAAAACACAAGACGAATTCAGTTTCGATCTTTGGTATCGGTCATTTTGCACTAAATAGCTGATAATGACGATCATAATTGCTGGAGGTGTCATTTTGAAACTTAAGACAAAACTTTTCTTATGCAAATAAAAAGAATAGAAACGAATTTCAGTCTTCTCCGCTCAAAGCATAGTTATGCTCTAATACTTGGCTTATTTTGTTTAAAACAAATGTATTGGAAAAAAGCAGTTAAAATTGACGGAATAAGACACAAAATCGTTTCTGTTTTGCGTAATAGATCCTTGCTCAGTTCTTCCATTTACTTAATCAACTCACTTGATAGAATCAAATTTTCTTGTTACAACACTCACCGATGCAACATTACAGTTTCTCTATAAACGTACCTCCTTTAATCACGGAGAGGATATATTAGATGACAGAGACAAATTGTAGCCACTGAAAACACAAGACGAATTCAGTTTCGATGCCATTTTTTTTATCTGTTTCTGCATCGGTTAGCGCGGATGAGTATCAGAGCAACTACAAAATTATGTTCAGGGTGGTTCAACGATTCATTTAGTTCAAAGTTGTACAGTACTCACCAGGGGCGACCACCAGCACAAGAAAAGTCAGAGTGAACAGCAAACAATTCATTTTTGAGTCTCCTATCTTGTGTCGAAGTCAAACTCTTCGTGCTATACCGAACATGTACTGCCACGCCAAATTTATGCATGGAACGGTCACTAAGGTAACAGACAGACAAACATGGTCCGGAGGGCCATATGTCAATCCACAAAACACCGCATTCAATTTTATTGGTGTTATCATGCCACTTTTAAGAATTTGCATGGCTGAATAGGAACACAAAATGTCATACACTTGGTTATCTTAGTCAGATGTGAAAGATGTTTGCTCATCTTCAAAAATTGAACGTGTTCTATAGCAGTGATCCACGAACTGTGCGCACAATGGTAATTCATGGACCCACGTTCATTTCTTGTAAATTTACGGTCCTTAACATGCAAAACACATGCGTGTCATTGGCCTACGCACAGTGTATGACGAAACCGGTTTAACCATCTAGAGGCCCTACGAAATCACTCTCTCTCGCATTGAGCTGGCATAAAAAAGTTTCGATGTTATTGCGTGCACTGAGACCACTCGGTTGTGCCTTGTGGTTCCACTTTAGTTTTGAATATTGTTTACCTCATTTCTTAGATCGTTCTTTCTTGTTTTCCCGGAGATTTCTTTGGTATGTTCTTTTAGTATGTTCTTTACCTCTTTTCTTGAGGTAAAGATTCGTGCAGTGATGAATAAGTTTATGCCGCAAAAATCTGTACGCATGTTATCGCGTGACCCAGTTTGGATGTCCCTGTTAGTCAAGTGTATGCTGAGGACTAAGTCCCATATATCTTTAAACAACAAGGAACGTCTGTCTTTATTTAATAAGCGCATTTCTGAGCTGATAACCGAGAACAGAAGAAAACTGGCTGCTATTGGTAGCGGTGAGTGGTGGAAGGGCGTGGACGCCCTATCGCAGCGTCGCAGGTCATCGTTGATAAATTTGGACAAGAACTCTCTAGTTCGTCTGAACGACTACTTCGCCGACCTGTGCTATGATGACACTTACGTTAGACCTAGTGATATGGATATCCCGGACAGTGTAAAGCCCCCGAATATATCTGAGCGGTGTGTCTGGAACACCTTAGTTCATGTAAAGAAAACGGCAACGGGACCAGACGACCTCCCGTACTGGATCCGGAAAGACTGTGCTGAGCTACTCACACCAATCGTCACTCACGTTTGGAATCTGTCGCTGTCTACTCATACATGGCCAGACTCCTGGAAAAGGGCAAATGTTAATCCTCTCCCCAAAGTGAACATGCCTATAGAGGACTCAGACTACCGTGGTATTAACGTTACTCCCGTTATTGCCCGGTTGTTCGAGAAGGTCGTTTATCGTACACAAGCACAGTCAGTCATTGAGAGCAACCTGAGCCACACCCAATTTGTATATAGACAGGCGGGTAGTTGCACAAGTGCCTTGCTCGCTATCCAGCACCAGACATACAAGTATTTAGATAGTAGTGACTGTAGCGCAGTGCGAGTTTTTACCATGGACTTCAGTAAGGCTTTCGATTTTGTGAACCATGCTATTTTGTCTGCCAAACTGAAACAGCTACCTCTAAATCCGTACATTATCAATTGGTATCATAGTTTCCTCTATGCAAGACAACAACGTGTTGTTAGTCATAATTTTTTAGGACAGTGGAAATCTGTCAATAGAGGAACCACACAAGGTAGTGTAAGCGGACCGTATCTTTTTAATATATTTTTGAACGATTTGGAGATTTTTTTTAATGGTTGCCCCGTGCTTTTTAAATATGCCGATGATTACACTATTCTTTCGCCTATCACTAGGAATAGTGACCCGTCTGCCGACTTAGTAGGACAGTTCTTAACATGGTGTAAAGACAATAGGATGGTCTGCAACCCTTGCAAATGTAAAGAGCTGGTTGTTAGAAAGAAAAATCATAATGTACTCTACTCTCCAATTAATAATATTCCCCAATGTAATAGCTTGGTTTTACTAGGAGTAACTTTACAGAGTGACGGAAAATTTGATGAGCATGTAAGAACTAAGCTTGTCAAAGCAAACAAGTGTTTACACGTCCTACGAACATTGAGAAAGGAACATTACTCTCAGGCAGAGATTGATCATCTTTTTATATCCATTGTTTTGGCTAATTTTAGCTATGCACTTTCAGTCTATGGGGCATCTGAGTCCGATCTTACGGTTGTACAAAATTTTTTAGACCGATGTCATAAACGCGGTTTTATCTCATTTCCAGTTTTTATCAAGAACCTTTTAAACAAACAAGACCGAAACATTTTGAAGAAACTAAAATCAACGGATTGCCACCCCCTGAAAGACATCATTCCTGTCCAAAAGACATATATACACAATCTTAGGAAAAAAGGCTGCGCGCGCCCGAAAATTAATACACAGCGCTTTATGAACACCTTTGTAAATAGGTTGATATTTAAACTCCATTTATTGTAATGACATACTTTTTAATTCATAATATGTATGTAGATTTCTGTAGTTTTTTCAATTCATTGTAACATAAGATATGTAGTTTTATCTTATGATGGAATAAAGACTTTTTATTTTTAATTTATTTATTTATTACTTGATACTATTCTGAACTGACAAACGGAAAGAACCTTCTATTTAATTTGTTTAGTCAAAATGAGTGCACACGAAAACTTAAGAATGTATGCGGTCAGGGCGTCCCAAGCATCAATAATAGTGCCGTTGTTTGCATCTCCGCTTTTTGTCAGTTTTGATAACCTGGCGGTCAACTTTTAACTTCATATGTTATTGTGTGAACTGAGACCACTCGGTTGTGCCTCGTTGTTCCACTTTAGTATTGAATATTGTTTACTTCATTTCTTAAATCGATAAGGTTTTAGACAAAGGAACATTGTGATTGATTTGTTAAATTTCGGGACAGTTTTTGAGAACGGTGAGTAGCCTAGTGTGCGACGGTAACTAAAAGGAAAAAAACCTGATGAACCAGTTCAGTTCTTACGTTTTGATGGACGTGTGTAGATCTATACCTGAACAATCTCCTAACGCTCGCGTCCTCTCAGGTGACTATTTTTAGCATTATGGTATTGTACGCTCCTACGCGCTTACCTGTAATTTAACAAGATTTCACACCAAATCATCTAACATCTTTTCCCTTGGAAAACAGTTCTCTCAAAATTGAGATTTAAGGGAGACAACATACACTTTATGTATGGTCCAGAGGGAAACAGTTAGTTCTGTTTTCCAGAGAGTCCTGCACTCAGAGGAAAACAAATCTAACTTGTTTCTCGAAAGACCATACATGAAGTACTTTGTTATACATTTAGACTTTCCCTTAGACAGTCATAAGGCAAGAACATGCTGTTGTATTCAGTGCGCGGGAAACCACTGCGCAATTGTATCCCGGTCGGGATACATTTGATTTTGATCAGGGGCACGTGACGAAGAATGAACCAATCACAGTGCTCGTTTTGTTGAGTGAAAGTTTAGGTATGTAACAAAATTAATTATTTCCTTTCCAACCAGTCGTTAGGAGTTTAAAAATACTGCACGGTAAACAAGAAAAATACTGCCTTTAGATGAATAACTCAAAATGCAACTGGTAACTTTGAATACGTAAAATGAGCTCCTTCATACTAAATATCAATATGATAGGCTGACTAAAGATTCATTATTTATCATTAATAAACTGTAGCCTTCATGAACTTTGGCAGGATACCAGAACTATGTACGTAGCCTGAAAAAACGTAGCATCAAAAATCAGACAATTCTAAAATCAGACACAAATGTCCACAATCTGACATTAGTGTCTCAAATATGACGCTAGTGTCTAAAATCAGACCTAATTGTCTAAAACTGACACTTGTGTCCCAAATCGATCACAAGTGTCTAAAATCAGACATTAGAGTCAAAAACGGACAGTGGCGTCTAAAATCAGACACTAGGGTCTAAAATAAGACTTACTGTCTAAAACGGTTACCAGTGTCTAAATTCTGACATTGATTGCAAAAATGGGACATTTAAAGCTAAAACCAGACAATAGAACTAAAATCGCACAGAAATGTCTAAAAATAAGACACAAGTTTCTAAAGTCGGACCTTGTGTCTTAAAACCAATTACTGATGGCTAAGATCGAACACCAGTGTCCGAAATCGAACACTGCTGTCTAAAACTAGAAACTAGTGTACAAAATTGAACACCACAGTTATGGAAAATATTAGTTGCAATCATTATTTTTCATCTTTGCTATTCTTTAATGACGAAAAAATACTTAGTTTGAGTTTGACTAATACTTAGTTTTGAGTTTAGCTTTTGTGAAGGCCAGCGTCAGACAGCGGTTTGTTATTTTGACAGGAAGATTATTAATATATCAAATTTCAACATCTATGGCCGAAGTGGCAGACTAAAAGGTGGGCTCTTAATTTTGCAAATTTCAAATAAGGAAAAAGACACCAAAGCTTTTAACCACATTTCAAAAACTGGAAATGGGCTCTCTTTTTCCAAATGAGAAGAAATTCATTATTTCACTCGTCACGAATTTAATCTAGATTAACTGCCTTGATTAACAACAGCAAGTTGTAATTATAGTCCAGTAATTTCGTCAACAAAGTCAGAATGGATTACAAATGATCAGAAATGGCGAAAACCAGCCTTACAAACTTCTTATGGTTTTTCATTTCCTTTTCCTCATCACTAACTGGGAAAACCTGCTATACTTAAAAGAAGGCTTTCTAAAAATATTTTGGTGTTGTTGAGCATGAACAGCGCGTACAGAAAGCTACTGAATTATTTATTCATCTGTCATCAGCATTATGAATTGTGGCCAGCAGCACTCTGTCTTTTGCTTCCATCCTGACTCAAAGATATTAACAGTGTAAATTGCACTTTCGCTACTCTCTTTACACCTGTAAGCCGAGACAAGAGTCGATCCTACTGAAATTATTTCTTCGGAAAGTTTGATTTCGAATTTCAATCCAGATTTCCTAAAAAATTAAGATTAAATGGCATTTACGATCCTTCTGGAAGAGGGAAGCAAAGGTTTGTACGTGACACGTGATTAGATCATTATTAATGTGTGACACGTGAATCTCGCAGAAAGGCGAGCATGATTCGTGAATTTATGAACCTGCGTGAGGCGTTATTTGTTTCCCTGAAATATCCGTGACGCGCGTGAAAACCTTAAGATGTCCGTGAAATCAAGTACACGAGTTTTCCCTTTGTATACGGGATGCGTGAATTCCTCTAAAATTCGTGCGTGAAACGGAATCAGGTCCCCCACCCTCCTGTTTGCTGCCTTGGTCGTAACGTAGAGCAGTATTAATAATCGATCTAGTCTTAAACACTATTTAGTTACAGTTTAGTCAGCGCTAAGCCCCCCCCCCCCCCCCCCCATGTTAGAGGACACCCGTTTGGCTTATCAAGCCTTTTAACTCTTGATGATTTTCCTCTTCCCGCGTCCTCACAGCTTTACACGCAGAGATATAGAAATACAATCAACTAAAAGAAGTTTTCGTATAATTAAGTTTTCATAAAGGCCAACATTATGACAAAAGCGTTGTGTGATTTTATCTCGAGGCCCGTCATATGTAGAGTTAAGTATTTAGGTGTGCCTTTCCATGGGGCAAGGAGCGTTGTCAATCACAGATCTTAAGCCTATCAAATGAGGTCAGATCAAGTAGCACCAAGATTATAGGCAAGGTCAGTTTCTCTCCTGGTCCTTCTCGCCTTCATTTCCATCGTGTTAACATCCAAACACAGATTTTCGGTACTGTAGAAGGATTTTTTCAGGCAAGTCTAACTTTCTTCTTTCCTTCGTTTTTCTTTTCTATTTTCGGTCCCTTTTTAGTAGAGATACGCGGGTTTCGAGAAAAAAAAAATGTATTTTATATCGTAATCGTTCACTCCGAAACATCGAAATGAATTTCTTTTTAGATAGCGCTGAAAATCCTTTATTTGAACGAGATGTATTGTCAAGTTGACAGGAACGTTGAAAATGTCAACAGAGCACCCACGCTGTGGATGATAAAATAATTGTTTAAAATTATGTGATTTGGTGATCTTATAAAAGGCATTGAAACTGACTCAGAGGTAAGTTAAATAAGGCGCGTATGGAACGACAAATGCGAGCATAAAAGGAACCAATATCCTGATTGTTCTCGGCCTGTTTTAAGCCCCTTCACGGTTTTGATAGCATTATTGTCTTGAAAGTTCATGTCTGTAGTTCTTTTCAATCTCGACTGTATCAGCCAAGATCAAACATATACACTTATCGTAATAAGAACTTGAGTTACTCGCTTGCAAAAGTGAACTTTTTACCTTTAATGATAAAACATGTGTATTCCACTGAAAAGACTTGACACTTCCGGTTCAAATTTCCCAACCCACCTAGGCAGGATTCAAGGCGCATAAGGCCTGCAAACTGCGGTGTGACGTGTTTCATGTAAATCATATTATATCCTTTCGAAAGTTGCAACGGGAAACAGACGAGATGAGGAAGAGCAATTTTTTAATCGTCTATAAGATGTTTCAGTATACGAGGTTCTTAAATTTTAAAGAATACTTTCTAAAGCAAAGACTAGCAAAAACTAACGATAAAAACCGACGTTTCGGTGTCATCATGACGCCATTGTCAAGGAGAAATAAAAATAAAGTTTGTGGCAAGGTGTAACACTAAATTAGCATAAATATGTTACGAGCTAATTAAACAAATACTTTTGCGCGAATTGAATCGCTTTGCACGTTCAGAGTTGGTTTTAAGTCTCCGATGAAAAGCATTTCGTTCACCAAACAATCGAACTTGTTACTACACTTTTTCAGAATGCTAAAACGTTTCAGTAAGTCTTTCGGGACTTCGCTGTGCCGTTCGTGGTAGTGTTTAAATATTGAAGATGCCTTTCGTTTATGTCCATCCACGCGTGTGTGTAAGTGTCCGCGTGTATAGCCCACATAACCCGCATCACACAGGTCACATTGAAATTGATAAACGACGCGTTGTTGGTTGACAATCTGTGGCTTGATTTCTCGTACTTTAAGATCTTGGCCAGCTTTGCGGCTAACAAATACTGGCTGGACAGTTGTCTGCACCTTCATGCTAAGATTCTTGAGCTCTTTCTTAACATAATTTGCTGATTCCTGATCTTTGAAAGGTATGACCACACGAACAATGGATATTGGTTCTTTGGGCGTCTGTGTGGGCTGCGTACCAACAATTCTTGATTGTAAGAAGGTGTTAATGGTAGAATTTACCAGGCGTTCCGGGTATTTAAGCCGTGCGAAAACTTTCTTTAGGCGATCACACTCATCAGAGAAATGGGCCCAGGAGGAAGATAATCGGTGTGCGCGATCCAGCATAGTTTTCAGCAAGCTCCGTTTGTAGCGATTGTCTACATGGCTTTGGTAGTGTAATAGTAGGCCCGTGTTTGTTGGTTTCACATATACCTTGGTTTCAATCCGAGGTGCATGGTTGAGTAGTTCGGTGCCAAGGAAAGGAAGCTTGCTGTTCTTCTCCACCTCCATGGTGAATTTGACCGAAGTGTGGGCGCTGTTGAGGGTATGCAAGAAGGTAGATGCTGTTGCTAGATCAGGCATTACAGTGAGTGTATCATCAACATATCGACGATAATAGGATGGGAGTTTTCTTTGTCGCTCAAGGGTATCTTCGATGGATGACATGAAGACGTTTGCTAATAAGGGCCCGAGAGGGGACCCCATAGCAACGCCATCTGTCTGTTCGTATAGAGCTCCGTTAAATTGAAATAGTTGGCCTTTGGTGGCTACGTTTAGGAGGTCAATAAGATCTGTTCTGGTAAGGGCAAGATTATGGGTAGTATTGAACCAATTGTTCGAAAAGGCTCTGTTAACCAAGATCTCTATTGTTTCGTCCAAAGGCACGTTTGTGAATAACGAGGAGACATCATACGAAACCAAGATTTCACCGTTGTTGATCTTCAGCTCGTGAATCTCTTTTGTGAAATCAAAATTATCAGTTACTGTATACTGATTAAGGGACAAGGGCTTCAATTTCTCGTCGAGCCATTTAGCAAGGGGAAAGTTGTACGTGTCGGTGGCTGATAATATAGGCCTCATAGCCAATTGTTCTTTGTGGGTTTGTCCAGGGGAACGGCACGGAACTTGCTTGTATCATTGACTGAGGCTTCAGAAAGTAATCGCAAGTATTCGGTTTTGTCTAGAACCACAACACCAGACCCCTTATCGGGTTTCGTGATAACTATGTCGTCGCGCCCTTTTAACTCCTCTATAGCTCTCAACAATGTCTTTGGAGGTTTCGGACTCTTGCGTTCGATGTAATTGAGTGCAACGAAACGTAATGTTGTTGCAGATAATTCCTTTAAATTAACATCATTGAGGTGGGGTTCAAGGCTCCAATAGGCCTTTTGAAAGCTTGCTTTAACGTCCATGGGAGACACACGTTGAGGAATGGCAAATTTTAATCCTCGGCAAAGGACCAGTTTCTGAAAAAAGGAGAGGTTGTAGGATGACAGGTTCAAAATATGTTCGTCAACATCCATTTCGATGTTGAGCAGCCGTGAGATCTTCTTCGTGTGAGTATTCATAACTTCCTGATGATATTTCTTTTTAAGGCTAACCATAGTGCGTAGAACACAGGTGTAGCGAAGCAAACTACAGCTCCGGCGAATCTCATCGTAGATGGAATTGATCTCGCGTTTTTGATAAGCACTCTGTTTGATCTTTCCATTTAGTTCCTCAGAGATGACATTCCTCGTAAAGGTTTCGGAAGAGTGCTTCCATTTAGAACGCCTTGCTTTGTCGACCTTAGCGAAAGTTGGAGTTAGGTCGAAGTTCTGACAGAGTCTGAGGAATTCGATTGAGCCATCGTAGTTAATCTGTTTCTTGCTGCATTGTTCAAGTCTCCTGAACAAATGTAGCTGATTATCGCGTTTTAAGATTCTTATCAATAAAGATTTAGAAATACAAAGACTAGCAAAAACTAACGATAAAAACCGACGTTTCGGTGTCATCATGACGCCATTGTCAAGGAGAAATAAAAATAAAGTTTGTGACAAGGTGTAACACTAAATTAGCATAAATATGTTACGAGCTAAACAAATACTTTTGCGCGAATTGAATCGCTTTGCACGTTCAGAGTGGGTTTTAAGTCTCTGATGAAAAGCATTTCGTTCACCAAACAATCGAACACCAACTTTCTAAAGCTACCTGATAATTAACAGATCATTTATGCGTATGATGCACGATCCTCGCAGTAGATAGCGCTATAGGTGGTTTGCAACCAACCTCTAGAGACACAGGTAACAATGGTGAAAGGAACAAATGCTGGTGGACGAACAATAAAGCTAATGAGATATGCATATGTTTACGTCCACCAACATGGCGGCAATGACGTAACGTGCAAACCACCTATTAAAGATCATTTATGGTTACAGATGGATAGAAAATACCCACTTAGCGAAGAGTTTTGCATGTTGGAACAAAACGCTTGCTTTTTGTAATTTGTGGTTTGAAATTTGAAATCAGACTTGAAACTAACATTCGCTCGGTTTTCAATGTCCGCGAAGATTCCTTTCCCAGAACACCCGCTTGTAATTAGAGTAGGTTTCACTAACTGCTTGCGGTTTTAATCCACTTTATTGACTGCCAAGAACTGAGAAAGCGAAACTAACATCTAGGCAGCCACTAATTAGAATCAACGCTCACAAAGTTTTATTGTGGGTATAAAATGTGACCACGCAACTAACATATCGTAGATTTTAAAGCTATTGACAATACTATTATTTAAAAAAGCGTTAAGCACGCTCTAGAGACCCTTTCCGCTCGAGGACGTTACATCATTTTGAAGACTGTGCGAATGAGGTAACATGCGTGTTGTAATTTAAACTACCTGAAAAAACGAAAAAAGAGAGAAAAGATCAAAAGTGTTGACAAAACAGCATACAAAACAGGGACTTGAAGTCCGTATATCAGCCTTGTGAATCCACTAAACACGATCTTCAATATCATTGTAGTCAACACGTTACTTTTGGGAAGTAGGAGTATGGTGATGGTTCGAACACTCACTCGGTTAATTCAATGATCGAGTAACTTTTGTTAAGACGCTTTTCCATACTAACTAACCGAGTATTGCCTCAAACATTATTTTGTTTGCGTTGAAAAGCTCTTTCTCCTCTTACAAGATAGTTTGGGTTGTATCAACTCATCCACGGAAACCCAGGAGCTGTGAGTCGATTTGAAGTTAGGGCGGAAGAGCTCTTCCGCCCTAACTTGAGATCGACTCACAGCCCTGGGTCTCCGAGGATGGTATCAACTGAGTTGATATAAATTGGCTACCGTAAAGAGTTTCAAAGCTGTCGTTTCGAGCGTTAGCCCTTGGTCAGAACGAAGGACGAAGGGCTAACGCTCTAAACGTCAGCTTTCATGTTCTTTACAGTGGCCATTTCACATTATCAACTCAGTTGATAAAATCATAATTACCTTTTATTACTCTCCCACCCACTTTAACGTTTTTAATAAAATAATAGCCCATTTCCGAATTAACCTTGGCCTCTTTTTCAAAACGAGGTCTGGTGCTCAACCATTCTTGTGAAAGTTTAGTTTAATTTGCATGTGAATGAAAACTTATTATCGTATGAAAAGATGAGCACCAGGACTCGTTTTGAAAATGAGGCCAAGGGCAATTCGAAAATGGGCTATTATTCCACTCGCGCTTGTTGGATATGAGATGATTATAGCCAACAGGGCGCGTAGCGCCGAGTTAACTGTCTATCATCTCATATCCAACAAGCGCGAGTGGAATAATTGTTAAATAGACAATGGAAAATTGTGGTTGATTTGCTATATATTCGTAATAGTTACTAAAAACAGTGAGTCGCCTGATAGTTTACGGCTGTACACAAAATAAGATTTAAAAAAATGATGTACCATTTCAGTTGTTACGTTTTGATCGACCTGTGTAGATCTATACCTGAACAATTCCGTGATGCATGATGGCTGATTCGCGCTTCGCCTTCATCACTCCATTGTCTTCAAGGGAATCGGTTTGATTCTGGAATCCCGATTTCGAAAATTTTTTAGCAAATTGGTGCGCAAATCAAAGCAGAGAAAAGTGCTTCCAAAGCTTTCTTACAAGTAGCTTGTAAGCGTTACCAGAAGCGCGGGGCGCCACCTTGCTTGCTGTGAACTTCAGGGGTTCTGAGAAGGCGCGGTCTAAAACACGCAATTTTATTTCGACCAGATGTCTCCTCTTCAAATGAATGAATAGAGTACATGGAATCGACTGAATTCCTTAAAATTTGGCTTCCATGTGAACTGAACAAGAAAAACCAAAATTGTGTCGGTTTTTTACTTATTAATCTATAATCTCGAGCTGCAACTCGAGGCTTGTATTAATGACATTTGCCGGTGGATGGTTTTCAATTATTTGAAACTTAATCAAGAAAAGACTGAGGCATTGGCTATTCATTCCAGTTATCGTTCCTGTCCGTCGCTGTCCGGTCTCCGTGTTGGAGATGTTGACGTTGCTCCAGTGAAAGCCGCTTCCAATCTTGGCGTTCTCTTCGATGATACTATGTCTTTTAAATCACGTATTTCTGATGTTTGAAAGTCTTCCTTTTATCATCTTAGGAATATTTCGAGAATTAAAAAGTATTTAACCCGCGATAACCTCTGAAATGGTTGTTCGAGCTTTTTTCACCTCTAAACTTGACTATTGTAACTCTCTACTTTATGGACTTCCTAAGTTCCTTTTTGCTAAATTACAATCTGTTCAGAACTCTGCTGCGCGTCTAGTTTGCATGACTAGGAAGTTCGATCGTATTACTCCGATTTTAATTGATCTGCATTGGCTTCCCATCAGGCATCATATTGTTTTTAAGATTCTTCTTTTAGTTTATAAATCTCTTATAGGTAAGGCCCCTTCGTATTTGTCTGATCTTTTAACTTATCGTAGGAGCTCTTATTCTTTGCGATCTGTTAGTAATGGCGACCTTGTAGAGCCACCTTAAAAAATGCGAACTTATGGAGATCGATCGTTTGCAGTATGTGCTCCTAGATTGTGGAACTCTTTGCCTCTTTCAATACGTAGGAGTTCTTCTGTTGACGTTTTTAAAAGCGTTTTGAAAACTTATCTTTTTAAAATGTTTGTTAGTGAATGTTAGTAAAAGTAGTTTGTTATAATTTATTTTTATTTCTTGTAAAGCGCCACAGGCAATTTATTGGAGTTGTGCGCTATAGAAATACTCTTTATTATTATTATTATTATTATTATTATTATTATTATTATTAACTCCTCGCCCAACAGCCTCAGAACTTATCACTTACGTAAGCTCGGTCATTTCACTCTGTTTACCAGCTTAATTGGTTTTGACTGTGCTGCGGAAACTCCTTCGTTACTACAGCTGAACTAATCCAAGGAATTGCACATCACTAGCCTGGGGCAGCTATTAACACAAGAACAGTCAATGTAAGCGCCAAAAGATTCATTTTATTGGCTCATTTCCTATATCTGTTTCGGAGTTAAACGCCTCCTGCCTGGTACAGTTTGGATTCTGACGTGCTAGTCTGTGAAGAGCGCGTGACAAGCCATGTGAGACCAACGATAAAAATTTTGTATGGGTGCATTGCGGTCAAGGAAATGATCAATGCAACTTTAACTCACCTTGCTCTCGCGTGGCGTTTTTTACTCTTTCAGTCACTAAAACGACGTTTTTCCGATGTATAATCTTTGGGAGTCAGGTACGGTCGAGTTGGACTTTGAGTTGGACTTTGGAGTTGGACTTCAAGTATTGTCTCGAATTAGTTAAAAGATTTTCACGGGCCTGCAAGCGATTCCAAATCTTCCACCTCTAAAGTTTAGCTATGACCAGGATATCTTTTGCAATATGATAATAGGGTGACTACTTGAATATTTTGTCTCGCGGAAAAGGAAAAAACAAAGTAACTAAAGTTAAACGCAACTTAAGATGATCCGTGACCTTGTGTGAAACCGAAATGGATCTTTCGTAAGTTGTGATCACCGATAAACCATTCCTCGTTAAACAAGGCCCTAAAACCTTTTGCTTGTGAGTTGTTTTAGCCATACATTTTAGAAGCTTTCAGTCTTTGAGGCATGACAATGACAATGACAATTTCGTGGCCAAATATTTGTATTAATTAAATTTCCGACCCTAAATGTTGCATTCCGTCTAAAAGATTTTAGTGGCGTTTTTCTATCGCCGGGCGGCAAATGAAGGCCACGAGAGCTAGAAAAGGAACGCGAAAAAGTGACATATTTTCCTCCCCTCACGTGTTGAGCACAAGACGCGGTACAACGAAACTCGAAGATCTGTGACATATTCACCAAAATCTTCTTCAGACGACAGCAATATAGCATCAACAAGAATGAAAACTACTCCGGGAGTGCACCGAACAATCATTACACGTCATCAGCCCAGAGTGCATTACGCGCTATTCAAGATGACTGCAAAGTCCTTCTTTGAAAAAAAGAAAAAAAAAAAAAGTCAGACCGTTCGGTAAAGCTTTTTTTTCATGTCAGATCTATTAAGAAGTACATTTGGAACAGTTCGAGCGCTATTTGTTAAAAAAGTGGAGGTTCCCTTTAACACATTATATTTCTCGCGTTTATTAAGATTAACATCTGCTATTTTTTTAATCTTTTTTGTTAGTTTTTTTTCTACACACGCGAACGCTTAATCTAATCTAAATTTATCCCACAATCGTGTCATATTAAGGGAATATCGAGATCATTGAGCTACAAAGTGATTTGATTCCAATGGACAAAGGGATAGATCTCATACCGAGGACATTTTAACCTGTACTACTCCAGTTATACACATCTCTTCAGCATTTCAGATATTCCTTTTTATGATAATAATAATAATAGTTCATTTCTTATAGAGCACTATTTACAATGACAGATCAACAGCGCTTTACACTCAATGTATAAACCCACCCATCCCACCCCAAGCGAGGACATCCACCACACAGTAATCTCGTGTGTGGGAAATTGATGTCTCCTACCCCCAACCCTGCAGGAGACGGGACCTCCATTTATTCGTCCCTATCCGAGAAGACTAGAATATCTAACCATTTCTTGATGTTATACAAAGGTAGCAAATTCTTCTCAATTATTTCAAGACCTTGAATGTTGGTCCGGCCGGGGCTTGAACCCTCGACCTCCCGCACAACAGTCCAGCACACTATCCATTGGGCTAACTGGGCAGCGGTTGATGACCTTTAAACCCCGAAAACACACATAGCTTCTTTGGACCACCTCGGATAAAAGTAACAAAATTAAAACTACCACGAAAAATAAACATCGCTCTAGTCATTGAAGGATCAGTTAACAAGAGCCAGGCCTGTGCCATAGCACGCAATGAACAAGATAATGTTAATGACGATAGTGGAGCCTCCGTTGCATGCGTCTTCAGAGCAGCAGCCAACTGCACATTCGTGGTCGCTATCCTCACAGCGCTCTTTCGCTTGTTTGTAAAGGGATTGTTTTGCGCATGAGCTAAACACCTCAGTAACACCGTCTTTGCCTTTTGTCCAAGTCCTCATACACCTGTCAGACCCTGTCAAACAGGTTTGCAAATAGAAGGCCTTATTGCCTTCCAACTTTCCCTTGCCACAAGATTCATCATTACCTTTGCACGTGTAACATTTCAAAGCAGCGGCTAGAGAACATGGGCAAAAAAGTATCAATTTTTCTTGACTAGCTTTGTAGTTAACTGAAATCTCACCAATCTTAAAAACCAACGCTGCGACTATCAAACATGACACATTCTACTTTTAAAGAAGCGACATGGGCCCAGAAGCGCATGACAACCTAGATATATTTGCTGTCTCCTGGATAAAAATTTCGGCGAGAGAGAATGGGGGGAGAGAGAGAAGGAAGCTCCTGGTTCAGGCCATGAGGATGCCCTAGGTATTTTAGTAGAGATAGTCGCTCTAGTCTCTCTCCAACGGATGGGCTCTCTGAGATGTCCGCGTGAAAACCCCGGCATCAATTTTGCTTTCTCTACAAGACCCAGGTTTGCTATAAGAGGACGAAGTTTTTTTCACCTCGGCGAAATGTAACGAGGGACAGAAAATGAAACATGACACGTGTAGCCATCGCGTTTATTTCGCGTTCATTCGCAGCCCGACCCAAACTTCCCTCGTTTTTTCACTTGTCCGCTACTATCGCACGTAACTCGGATGTGTCGAAAACGAAGACCCAAGTCAAATTCAAAGAGTTTTCAAGTTTGGTGTATGACATCATCTTACCTATATCACAGCCGCGACAGTTCTATAACTGGTTTTCGTTTTTACACTTGCCCAATATCTAATCAATTACAAATTTTCCCGGGGACATTGCATGTGCTGTTTTTGATTGTACAAGATTATTCATGTAGCTTTGCAAGTCACGCACAGATGACCTTTGAGTCGGGCGTTTAAAACGGCTCAAGCGTCTATCAAGCGGTAGGTACAGTCACAGCATGACGCAGTATTATTAAAGTCACGTCATTGTCATTTGCTCGATATGCATTTGAAAAATCTAAAATTTAATGTTGGTGACGAGGAAATGTACTAAACTCGTCACTTAAACGCACATTTCGACACTCTAGGAATTTGACTGCGTTACACAATTTGACACTTGTTGTGTGCGCTCAGATGTAGCGCTCTCAGATGACATTTTAATTTAATATGCGCTATAGAAATGGGAGCAACTTAGCATAGTGTATATGGTTTTACACCAGTGGGTCTTCGTTTTAGATGACAGGGTCTTCGTTTTAGACCATAGGGTCTTCGGTCTTCGTTTTGGGTCTTCGTTTTCGCTATTTACAATTGAACTTCGTCTTACTCTCCGGCTAACTGTGAGCCTGGAGCAGGCGAACTGCCCGGCCAGCAATCACTTCCATGAGCAACGATACAAGAAATGCGTTCCGCCTATTCAAACGGTTTCTTTTAAGTTGTTTATCTTCACACGTACACGGGGTGTTACGAAAACGAAGACCCTCGAAAACGAAGACCTAAGACCTAAGACCCGGTCTTCGTTTTCGTACTACGAAAACGAAGACCCTGTAAACAGAAAACCGTAGAAATTACAACTTAAACAGACATTGAACAGCAACAACGCTTAGTAGTATAATACAGTATACTTCACGCGTTTCTTCCCATTGTTATCCGTATTATCATACGGCCCGTCTTGTCTGTTCTGTTTCGCTATGCGAGCCAATTTGGTGTTGATATTCTCGAGGGTTTCCTCGGGTAAACTTACAACACATACTATTATTCTGGAACAGCAGGCAGAATTCGAACGCTAGCCGCCTTTGATTATAGTTAGCATTGCGTGACAGAATAACAGAAAACATCTATGGTGAAATCGACGTAAGTCGGCCGACACCCTGATTATCGATTTCTGTCTTCTTATTTTCTCTTTCTAAAAAGCAATATCTCTTTTATTATCTCTATTTAGTTTTGGGATGTCGCACTTTTCTCTCATACTCTTCACAAGGTTATGCTCAGCCTTATGCAGATTAATTATGGACTTTAAGCAGTCAGGACGGCAACGCCACGGAACACGTCGTTTAAAAAATGAGTTTCTACATTTAGTTAGAATTTCGACAATGACTGCATGCGTTTACCATCTCATAGGGCGCCAGACCTCGAACTCAACATATCGCATAAAAGTAGCGTTGAGTTCCAAATCACGGTAAATTAAAATAATTCGTCGCCGCGGTTTCGCTTCGCAGACGACGCAAATTTTGGGGATTTCACGTGCTTCTTTTGCAAAGGACGGCTAAGAAATGTACAAAGTTTTAGAACGCACGTGCTGGGCTATTGTTATGCCAATTAGATCTATTGTTTTTCCGCGTTCTCGTTGCCGTAGCGGTCGTGGTTTGCTTAAAGTCCCTAAGAGCAAACATAAACACATTGTTGCGGTGAACTGATTGAGAACGCGTAAGCGCTCCGAATGGTCACAATCAGAGTCGATTTATTTTGCCCTAGTCAGCCTAGGTGGGCGAATATAATAGACCCTTATAGCTTAGCGTAACTTGAAATTGACGAAACTGATGATTGATAAAATTGACATCAGCCCGTGATGATCAGTGTTGATTATTTTTATTTTCAGCCCCGTCCTTACAGATTGCACACTCTGTTATTGAACGTTTTCCCCCTACTCCAGTTATGAACTACATTTGAATTAATGGTCATTAAAACAATTTTTTGAAAAATGTGCCACGAAAGAATACGTCGCTTTAGATGAAAATTAACATTGCGGTCATATTTTTAGCCTTACGGTTTGTGGAATCTTCGTGGTTCGATCAGTTCAAAGTCTATAAGGCGGGGGGGGGGGGGAGGAGTCCCTGTCGTTCATTTGTTTATTTTTTTTTTGTCTGTAACCTCGAACTAGGTCTTATGATTACAAAAAACCACAGTTCAACGAAAATGTCACCAAGAGTGTGGGAAATCAAAAGGTCTCGTGAACCGAAACATGACGGAGAACGGAGAAATAATGATCATTAAAAAAAAAAAAAACAAAACAAAACAAAACATGTTCAAATCCAGATGGTCAAATTTCGTCACACGTTTACCCAGAGTGGTCAAGAACAGCTTTACGGAAGTATCAAGTAACATTGCAAACAGCGTACGTATTTTATCGGTGATAGATAGCCACAAAGCTATCCTCACTCGCCATGGACCAGCCACGTGCGATTCAAGAGACCAAAGATAAGATTGTACAATTTCGGAAGCCAACTTGGGCATCCATTGATGCCTTGAAAAGTAAATCTCCGAAACAACTTTGGACAGAAGTCTGAAATATGAGCCGCTTTCAGCTTACACTGACCGTTCTTCTGTTGATAGCTGTCCATGCATGAACTGTACATGAACTGTGCATAATTTTTAGAACTGTTCAATGGTAGTTTCAATCGAATATCCACAGTATGGTCAAACACTACCCCTTGTATACGATCAAATATATCACACACTTCTAACTGCAAAATTACGATAAATCTTTTTTGATCCATTTTATATTTTCCACTTACGCTATCCTTAACATTTATTTTTCCTTATGCACACCAATCAACCCCCATTTTTATGATGTCTTTGTGCAGTCACTAGATTTCGACACAAACTATCAGTAAAATGATTACCACTGAAAGAGGGGGTTTTGCCAAATTTTCATGTTTTTGACAAGCTGAAAAAGAACCAATTATTTAGCCTTTACAACTTAGTTTTTTAAATCACCACTAGGGATCTCTCTGTAATTCATAAACTCAAGCTCAAGATGATCCACTTCAAGGAAATAATTCCACTCTTCTTTCAAGTGTGACTAATATCATAAAGGTCAGAATTTAGCAGAGAATTTTTGTCGCTCTTCCTGACGTTTGATACCTCCTTAATTGTCGGTCAGTCATCGACAAATTGTCGTCGGTACAAATTGTCGTCGGTACAAATTGTCGTCGGTACAAATTGTCGTCGGTACAAATTGTCGTCGGTACAAATTGTCGTCGGTACAAATTGTCGTCGGTACAAATTGTCGTCGGTACAAATTGTCGTCGGTACAAATTGTCACCATCCCACTTCTGTTCGTTCTGGTTAATTTACACCAATCGTGGCCGTTAATAAAGAAACCTGGATTAAAATTTAACCCTGGGTTAGCGCTAATCGGCTTTTGAACGACTAGGCCATAATGCTCAAAGTTTTAGTAGGGATATATGAAATGTGACCGACCTAAATTAGAATAATATAAATTTAGCAACATTCTAGATCAAATTTTAAATTTAATAAATATCTTCTGCTTTCAATATGTTGGTGCATCTAAGATAAACATTGAACGCTGTGCCAAAGAAGTATTGCAAATTACACAGTCAATGAAGCTATCTAAAAAATATGGAATAAAAAACGTAAAGAAAAGAGGAAGAGGAAGTATTTGTATAAGTGAAAAGCCAGCAATAGCCTGGCAAAGCCTTTCTTGGCTTACTTCAGCAGTTCCACGCTCAAGACTGAGCAAAAACCTAACAGGATGATGCTGACGGTAAAATATGAGCCTGCGTTACATCCGTCTTCAGAACAGCAGCTAACTGCGCAGTGGTAGTCCTTCTTAGTATCCGTTTAAGTGTTCACACGTTTTTTGGTAGCCTTCGCATAGCGACCGGAAAGTGCAATCTATCGTGACTCCAGCATCCTTGTCCTTTTCTTTATACCAGGATCTCATTCAACTGTCGCCAATCAGACACGTTTTTAAAAAGCTGGCCTTGTTTTCCTCCAATTTGCTCTTCTCACAATTGTCTTCAGTGCCCTTGCAGTCATAACATTTTATGGCAAAAGCTGAAAAACAGAAAAAAAATAATGACAGATGAGATAAACCGTGCGACTTCTGGTTAGTAATGCAGTTCTAACCTTGGCAAAAAAACGTATCATTTGAATAGAGATTGTCCTTGGTTAGTTCCTTTAAGCTTGTTGACTAACGTCGCTTTGTTCTACTTTCTCTCCTCAGATTACACTCGCCAAAGCTCATGGTATCATGCATGCTTTTTTGTTTTTACGCAGTCTAGGTTAAGGTCCAATAGGCATAAGACCTTTTTATAATTTACGGGTAACATTTAACCTTTCCTTGTCGGCACGGCTTGTTAGAATCCCGATCATTTTATCGTCCTCACGTTTAGGATCTCTGTCTCATTTAAGATACGCCCATTCTATTCGTGACGCGCCTCGTACAAACCTCGATAGTCGATACCTTTACAACGACATAGGAACAAAATGGAAGCCTAAGGCCTCAACGGCATTCCCTTATTCGTCCTTACTGCTGCCATATGTTCCCCGCGGGGTATATTTTTCAGGGTAAGGTGCATAAACACGTGATTGGATTTTTTATCTTAAAAGGGCCAGGGTTTAACCCTTTTACTCCCAAAATGTGATTGTTGATTCTCCCCTCTAGTGATTACACATTCCTTGTAGATTAGTTACGTGAATTTGGTGTTAGATCAAGATAACTACTCCTACCTGATAAGCCTGAGCAGTTCTCGTGACCTGTTTTTTGGATAATGCGAAGAGATTACGGAGAGAAAAATGTTGATCGCTTTTAGGAGTTAAAGGGTTAAAAACCCTGTGGCCGCCCGTCCTTCCACCGTCCTTTAAAGTAATACCCCCTTCTCGCTCTTTAAATCATACCCGGAATTTCAAAGCATCCTTCACCCCGCCTTAGCTAAAGGTAAAGTGCCAGAACAATGACCCCGACCACTAGTTCGGCGAGTAGGCCCCAAGACCAAAATATCGATTTCAAACTTTTCAAGCACAATCTAAAGGAAGTTTTATGCCAACAATCATACGAACCTGCTCGCTGTTGAAAGCACAATTTATTTGTAAGAAATATCTGCTTTATATTTTTCTCGATCAGGCCAAGAAGAAAGGGCCTAACCGGAAAGAGGACTGAAACAGTGGAAATAAGACACACATCTTTAAAAGAGACTATTTGTATCAATTTATTTTAGGCGTAAATAAACACGTCTTCAAATAAGCTTTAAGTCTGTTACTTGTGAATGAGCTAAAGCCGCCACGGAGGAATATCAAGCTGTTTAACAGTCTTCGCTACGTTTCTAAACATTTTGAGACAATTCAGTTCGAAAGCAACGTGTGGGATCCCTGCAACGAGCATCTCACTCGCTAAACTACCGTAATAGCTACGGTTAGAGTGATGATATTAGTTGACTAAATTACTATGTTTCTTGAGTATTGTACATGCTCTTGGCGAGGGCGAACAGTGTTCTTCGCTTATAGTCTTAAAATTTTATCAATATTTCTAACAACGCCTTCTCCGATTCGGGAATGTGAATATGGGGATTTGATCTCGTCCTCTAAAACTGCGCGCTTTGACGATTTCTCACCAATTAAATACTGAAACGAAATGTGTGTTGTAAATTAATATTGCGTATGCATCAATTTTCACACAGCACTTGGATTCGCTATCATATAACTCATAAATACCCGACGGGGAGCGTTGCGTGACTCCGGCCCGAGCGGCTGCGAAGGAGACTAAGGATAAGACAATCTCTTTCAGTAGAAACTCGTCAGGTGTCTCGCATTTGTACAGTTCACAGAGAGAAAGCCTAACATACATGGTAACAACAGAAGCCACTGGAAATACAAGACGACAATCATAGAGTGATTTGAGTTTAATTTGTACCGTACCCAGTGTCGGCCTGCAGTCCACATTTTTCAAGAGTAAGTTTTAAGAAAACCGCAAAGTTGACTATGGGATATTCTATGATTAATTTAGTTCCCCAGTTGCACATTACTTACCTGGGACAGCCATCAAAACAAGGACAGTCAGTGTTAACAGTGAACGATTCATTTTTGTGGCTCCTTTCTTAAGTCAGAATTGAACTTGATACGTTACCTCTGGATATCAAAGTTTCGCAAATATACTGCCACGCCAAATTTATGCAAAGTTATGCATGGTTTGTTATCCACGAAGAAAATGACTCAGCTATATGGGTATCCACCATTATTTTTCCAAACGAGGCTTGCTCCCAATTCCTTTCATATCAGAAAGATAGGATTTGAACGAAAAAAATAGAGCTGAGAGTAAAGAACTTTTTTCTGGCAGCCGCGCACAAAAATTTCTTTTCAAGAGGTATATATTGCACACGGTCCACGAGCTAAACTTAGAAAACCGTATTTCACAGACATCAATTCAAACAGGTGAACTCGTCCGCAAACCTCCGGATAAAGGCAGTGCTCTGGTGTCACGTAATTTTCAACATTTTAAAGCTTGATTCATACTTTTGCTGATATGGCCGCTCACAGGTTCCCTCATAGGTTCGATCAAAGTTTCGCTCAAAGTTTCGCTTCTAAGATTCACTCGTACAAGGCTCATTGTATATGTAAACCCTCTGTCAGCTTGGAAGATCGACAAGCAAACTACTCGAGGAGTCAAAGTCCTTCAAAGAACTTTGAATCGGTCACACATGTACTGACTGCGACGAGTATTAATCGAAACTCCCTCGAAGAAAAGTCAAATTATGTTTCAACGTCGCGGTATTTCTTTAAAAAAGTCGATAGAGGTGTTCTGGTATTATTTTGGAAAATCGATATCAACTGTTCTGCCGCTGACATATAGATTTGTTAACATCTAAAGGAGAAAAAATTTACATATTCTGACCCCTAACATAAGTCGTTCCACGCCTAGCGTGTTCACGACTATATGAGACTTTCTGCCATCTTGGATGTATGCAAACCATTGAATACTTATGAAAGATTGAACAACTTCAGCTTTACAAAGAATAAAACCTTGAGGAAATTATAAATCAGTTTCTATGAATTAGACTTCTTGGATTCGGCTGAAAGGCTAGTCTCTAATAAATTCCGAAGATGTCCTTCCAGTCGAGCGGCCTTGACTCAGACCGTCACCCCATAGGATATGAGACCTAAGGCCCGTTTCTCGAACGGTCCCGGAAACTTAACGGGCCCGAAGCCATGTTTTAAAATCAAAATTTAAGGATAGAAAAGCAGATTCTGGCACCCAAACCAGTCCTTTTTGTTTCTTTAGCTGATAGTTTTATTGCATCATTTTCAAAACTTTTGAAATCCCCATCTTGAATGAAAGCCGTGACAAAACAACTTTACGGGCTCGTTAACTTACCGGGACTTTCGAGAAGCGGGCCCCTGCCGAACACAGATTTTGAGCAGTTTGTCAAACACATTAGTAAGTAAGTAAGTAAAGGCTTTATTTAATGAGGGTAGCACTAAAATAGTAAAGAACACTAATAAACCAGTGGCACTCCTAGCACTAAAAATACAATAAAAATATTAGAGATTTTAAAAACTATTGCTTAACTATGTCGGAAATCGTGTGTTTACATAATCAAAACCTGTTTAACGCGTTTAAAATTTCGTTGTTTAGTCCACCGGAAAGGGATAGGGATCGAATCTGTCATCATTAGTAACTGTAACCAATCAAAGGAAACATTCACCGATTGTATATCCTTTGTTCTAAAATACACCGCGTGTGTTGTAAAAAAAACTCGGCACGTTGTGAGAGAAAAATATATCTGTTAAAAAATTATATCGTGAGTGACTGATTTTAGCGCGAGTTTATCGGGAAAACCGCTGTGTTGTCAGGCAATTATCTAATTCCCAACAAGTACATAAAAATAAGCTATGAAAATTATCACAGATAGCTGTAAAGCGTGTCGTGTACATGCCTCTCAATGACTTTTGAAAGTACTGACAACACAGATATCGGACGATAGTTGTTCACGTTTTCCGAATCTCCACCTTTAAATAATGGAAATACTTTCGCAGTCTCCCAGCGTTGAGGAAAAACCGATTCGCTGAAGGAATAGTTGATTAACTTGGCAATGGACGGGGAAATCATTATAGGAGCTGCAAATTTAAGCATCACCGCGCTTAATTTGTTAATACCGCTAGCCTTGTTTGAACTTATATTTTTGAGACAATCGATAAGCTTTCTCTCTGTAACAGGCGGAATAGAGAAATCGATGCCAGCATCTTTTCTTGAATCGACAAAATGAATACGTTTGGAGATGTCTAAGTTCATTTGAGGAAGTAATGATCTGAGTTGATGCGCGATAGAGGTAAAATGAGAATTAAACTTGGAAGCCATTTGTTCATTGTCGTCTAAAAGACATTTACATCGCAAAATGGTTTCGTAAGAAAATCGCGACTAACAAAAACTTACAGGACGGACATCAATTCACAGAGATGACCGTGTGACATCTATATACCTTAATTTCCGCCTTAAATTGCTATCTACGGCAAAACCATAGCCATGTTATTATGTCATATCTAATTAACATGTGGCTAATGAAGAAACGTACAAGGAATTACCAAAAATTGAAGGCCGCCGTCGTAAGTGCATGCGTAACTTAGGGACTGATTTAGGTGGAAATACAAACGACGTGTAGTCATCTTATGAGAAGCAAACTGGGAATCAAAGTATCATTGCTGTCTAGGATCATTTTAAAATATTTATTCAAATTAACAGGCTTACAAATGTAAGGCACTTATATCTACAAATCTACTTTTTTGTGTGCGAGTAATAATGACTTTCCATCCTGCCCAATAAAACTACTATTAATCAGTGCAGGGAACACGTCAGTATCTTTACTTGGTCTGCGTCTACTTCATTAGTGCCAGGCCCAGAACAGAGGAGACGGTCAATAGGAAGAAGCTAAAGGTCACAGGTGAGCCTGCGTTACAGGCATCGCTAGTACAGCAACCAACCCCGCACTCAGAATCCTTGATATTATCTTTAAGCTTGTCACAAAGCTCTTTTGCATAGTTACAGAAGGATTCGTCGGCGCAGTCGTTCGCCACAGCGTTCACGTCATCTTTCTTAGACCAGCTCCTAACGCACCTGTCAAAAACCGAAGAACATTCCTTCAAATAGACGGCCTGGTTACTTTCCAGTTTGCTCTTGCTGCAAGTATCTTCAGTGCCAGAACACACATAGCATTTCAAGGCACAACCTGATGACACAGAGAGTAAGATGACAATCTTAAATGAGTTCAGATATTAACTAGTAAAGCCTTCGAGACAGGAAGGAACGTCAAAACAGACAATTCTTAAAATCGACTAGCGTTCACAGCTGCTGCAATCTGATTGGCCATTAGTAGTGGTCACCTACTCCATGATAGATAGACTGTGAGCAGTCCCTCCTTTTCGGCAAATTCCGTCGCGAGAGTAAAAATAAAATCAGTGAAAAGTAAAAATGATGTTAGCACGCTTCGGGCAACTCTTACGCCGGTGTGCCGCTGGAACTCAGTGAGAGAGGCACTCGAAAAGTAAGGATGAGAGACTAAACTCAAGAGTTGAATTCTGTGTTGCTCTCACAACGCAAAAATATGTTTGGCTATCGGCTGAAAGTCTTGTCAAGGCTGATGACCTTCAGGTTTTCAACAATTCGTTCAGAGCAGACTGGTACTGAGGCGCTAGAAGCTCTTATCGCTGGCAAAGAAGTTCTCGTAATTTTGGCAACCGATTTGGGAAAGAGTATTTTATACCAGATGTTTTTTTCTGCAAAAATCCTTAAAGCGTGTGTCCTCGTAATTTCATCGCTTTACTGCATCGTGGTGGAGCAAGTCGACAAACCCAACGCACTTGGCCTTCCAGTGGTTCAGTCATCAGAAAAGGTCGAAGACTGTATTATCTTTGAAGACAAATTAGAAGCACACACATAGCAAAAGCAGTTTTGTTCCTAAGAGTCATCCTTATTGATACATTTTACAGATTTTCAGTGAATTGTGCGCCTCAAAATTTGAAAGGGTTTAATTTTCTGAGTCACCCTTGTGTTGTGATAACATGAAGATTGACTGGTAATTGGTTACTCTTGATTAAGATTAAGATTTGACACCTGAAAACCACTCAGTCGTGCAAGGTCAAAGCCTTGGGCCTAGTCCGTTGTCCCTACTTTTCGAACTCTCAAGGAGTCCCAGCGGCGCATCAGCGTTACTCCAAGAATTCCCCCTTGGCGCGCTAACATAAATTTTTTTGACTTTTTTTTTTTACTCGGGCGACGGACTTCGCCGAAAGGGAGGGACTGCCCGTAGTCTTCATGATAGATAGTGAATAACAAGAGTTACACGTGGTGTGAATCATCATTCAATAAAAAAACGTGAGGGTATCAGGCTACAAAGTCTTCAAGGTGTAGCTCATAAACCACTTTCATAAATGGCTGCCGGATTAATATTCTTTTGTTTAATTTAAATTAGCCCTACTGGCCTCGTTCTCCAGTACAAAATTCAAAAGAATACATTATCTCAAGCGAGGCCAGTAGGGCTAATTCAAGTTTAAACAAAAGAATATTTGTACGGCAGCCATTTATGAAAGTGATCTATACGCACTCGGTTTCTATGCGTAATTTTGGCCCCGTGGACTCCAAGCTCGTTGAATATCCCGAGAGAGAAATATCAAGCTCATTATCTCATTATTTAAGAGGCAGACCGAGGAAGGGGAGTATTTCTGAAATGTGGAGGGTGAAAGGGGGGCAACCAGCTAGCCAAGAATTTTTAAGGAATTTAAGGAATTTAATTTGTTCGCCACGGGAATGGCAGGTGAAAGGAACAGAACTTTCGTCCCAATTGACACCTAACCTCTTTAACCCACCTATCCCACCCCAGGGGAGGAAATCCATCACACAGTGATCTCCTGTGCGGGTACTTAACGTCTCCTACCCTCAACCCTGCAGGAGACGGGACCTCGATTTATTCGTCCCTATCAGAGAAGATAAGAATATCTAACCATTTCCCCGACTAAGATTTGAAATATCCTCTGCCTAGTTTGTTGTCATAAGCATACCTATTTGTAATCTTGTATGTTCAGAATGTCCCTAATCGGTTTGAAAAAATGCCAGCAAAGTGCGGCTTATCCACGGTGTAAAAACCCGTGAAGCTCACGAGTGACGTAATACAAAGATAACAAAACATTATAAACAATAGCGTACAGCAAAACAATATCTCATGAAACAAAGAAAATCTCGTCAGGTTTTTACACCGAGAATGACCCCAAAGTTCGGTATGTTGAGAATGTAGAGCTTAAGTAGCATGTGTGCACATGGCAATACTCCATAAATATTGTTGTTATTGGTAACTTATACCACCCGCATTTTCCTTCTTGTTCAGGGCGGAGAATCATATCGTGACAAAAAAACAAAACAAAACAAATACCGAAAAAACCGAACAGAACCACAATAGCTCCACTGCATTGCGATAACTTGGATTACACAACATAAAAAATTAAAAAAAAGAAAAGAAAAAAAAAGACAGACAAATCATTCAGTTGATTATATCATGCAATTCTGTGAGCCAAGTTGAAAAACAGCCATGGACGACGATTGCCTCGGCAAACCGCGGATGTTTTAAGTCATAAGTCATAAGTCATTATTTATTTAATATGACACCACACTTAGCTACAAATAATTAAAATTGAACATAAATTGCTAAGAACCCCAACTGGCCGGAGGCAAACCAGTTGGCTATTTACAAGCGTGGCCGAGGATTTGAACTCGGAGCTACCGTGAAGCAAATCCAGGTAGTGGTCAGAGCGGGACTCGAATCGACGGATTGCGAGTCCGACGCGCTAAACACTCGGCCACGCTGCCCCCGTTTTCTTTTACTTCTCCTTGAAAACAAGTTCAATAAACATTTAGAACATCTGCTTTCTTCGTCTGAATGACGAATTATAAATTAGATTACCGATAATGATTTTGGACGGTCCCTCCCCCACTCAGTTGAAATGCCGAACAAGCGCTTCTCGTAATAGAAAAAAAAGGGAAATGAGAAAGAGACGAAGAAACAAAAATAGATCCTTGTGGTGATAGGAACACTTTTTTTCTGAGTTTCTATGAATGGGACATCAAGGAGCTTAAAATATCAAACATCGTAACACAGCAAAAATGTGCAAAAACACCGCATCATAGCACCCTAGATCAAAGACATTTGCGACCAAGTTATGTTAAATTTAGCTATGACAAGGACAAAAAAATTCAGTCGAAGGTTGTCTTGGAAGGGTGTACTGAACAAGATACCTCAACAAGGCAAATAGATTTGTTTCGCTGATCACGGGATCTTCCCAACATAAACAACACACACTGCAATATTTGGGATCACCACAATGGAAATTAAGTAACACTACAAAAACGCAAATCTACGAGTGCCCCTGCTCTAATTCAGTTTCTAATGCATGTAGTTGTCCTGCAAAGTACTCATCATTTGTACGGGTACTGTGGCAAGAATAACATTTCTTGGCTTCGTGCCTAGCAGCCGGGCATGATCTTAAGTTGATTAAGGCCCAGTAGTCCGAAATTTCCACTAAATGTTTCTCTCAACTTTCCAAAAATCGCATGACCTAAACCACTATTTTTTCCGCTTTGTAAAGCGCTTCTTTCACAAAGGTTTCCTCGCCGTTTCCGCTATGGCTTGCTTTTTGTGACTACAAATACTAAGCGAAGGACATGCTTGGTTAGACTAAATGACGTTTGAGAGACATCTATTGGAGCCTAAATCAAGGTCCATCCACCCTTTTACAGAAATCATTCCTAAAGAAAGAAAGCTAAAGATCTGACCAATTTCTAGCAAGATATTTCTCCTACTAGCTCAAGAAGAGATAATTCATTTATTCCACAAACGCAACAAGTGTTTCGCATCTACAACGATGATTTTACGGTTGAGGGAGAGAAACGCTAACATAGTAGATACACAAGCCATTGAAAATACTAAAAGGTAACTTCGCAGCCATTTTCATTCTATTTGTTCCAGTTTTGGCCTATAAACTGCATTGTCAAGCGATGACTGTCACAAATATCTCAAACCTTACCGTAAGATAATTCTACAATACATTCTGCTCTAGAGTTGTGCAGCCATCAGCACAAGAACAGTCAGAGGGAACAGCAATCGATTCATTTTTGTGGCTTCTGTCTCTTGCCGCAGTAAGACTTTCCGTGATATCTCTAAAGGGTACTGCCACGCCAAATTTATGTATAGTAGGGTATTTGATAGGAGGATTAGAAGGTCTTCCCAGGAGGCATTGCGCCTCTTGCCACGCTCATCAAGAAAGATACTCATGTTTCACAGATATTACCCAAGCTCACACACAGCGTAAAGAATCGCATTTTTAACTTGAGAATCTACGAAATTCTATTAATATCACATAAAACGATGGTGATTCACGCTTGTGTTCCACGTTCGGATTTCATGTAAAATTAAATGGAATTAACCTCTGCCTAGTTTGTTGTCATAAGCAAACCTATTTGTAATCTGGTATGTTCAGAATTTCCATAATCGATTTGAGAAAATGCTAGCAAAGTTCGGTATGTTGAGAATGTAGAACTTAAAGTAGCATGTGTGCACATGGCAATACTCCATAAATATTGTTGTTATTGGTAACTTATACCACCCACACTTTCCTCCTTGTTCAAGGCGGAATGAATCATATCGTGACAAAAAAAAAAACAACAAAACAAAACAAATACCAAAAAAACCGAACAGTACCATAATAGCCCCACTGCATTGCGATAACTTGGATTAGACAACAAAAGAAAAAGAAAAAAAAAAAGAAAAGAAAGAAAAAGACAGACAAATCACTCAGTTGACCCGTTGACCCATCATCACCACGGAGAATTTTTATGTACAGAAATCTAGATTGCACGTAAAATCTAAGTCTTTCTCTGCGTATGGTACGAGGTTAGGGAACTGTCTAAACCCTGACTTGCGTAAGCTCACGAAAAGAGCATTTAAAAGGAAAATTCATAAGTTGCTTTTGACTATACTTGGGATTGAGGACTATTATGTTGACGCCCATTCACTAATATTGAAATTCAATACCAATGATTATCGAAAATTATATCTGTAGTACTTCGCTCACATCCGTATATTACAATTCTCTCCTCTCTACTTTCCAGTCTGCTCTGCCTGTATTTGATCATTATGTCTTGTTTTAACTCATTAGTAATTTTATTGTATTTAATTTGTATGACAACTATACGTATCTTTTAGCTTATAATGTAGTAAACTAATGCATGGCTTATAACCCCAATAATATTGTTAGTAGTAATGAAATCTCTTTAGTTTATTGTAAAATCTCTTTAGTTTATTGTGATAATGAAACTTCTTTAACTTGCAATGTTTAGTATTTACTTATTTATTTATTTATTTATTTATTTATTTATTTTTTACTAATACCCGCCAAGACTAGCTAATGCTATATGCGGGTTGTGTAAATTTGCTTGTAATGTTCTATAAAATAATAATAAACAAACAAACTTGAAACAAACATATGGTTTTGTCCCGCGCTCAACGTTGGACGTGTGCGCGTGAACCAAGGTTCTCTTCGAAATATCGAAAAAAATTTTCGAGGTTTGCGTTGGTCGAGGTCTGCGTTTTTGAGGTCTGCGTTTTCGAGGCCTGTGGTCTGCGATCTTCGTTTTCGACGTCTGTTTTTTCGAGACACCCGAGAGAAGGTTGCTTTGTACGATTGTACCAACAATGATGTTATATAGTAAATGTATAAACGTTAAAATTGCGATAGCGCTTGTGAATTCTATATGCTGCTAAGTCAAGGGCCAAGGACCACAAATTCCGTGATCTGGTCTGATAACATCAGTCACAAAGGAAGATAGATAAATTTGGTAATTGGAAAATTCGACTCAAAAGGCACACGCATAACTCAACAGTGGAGGATCGCAAACGCGATATTTCAATAAAAATTAGAGTCCAGTGTTAACGTGGCAGTTTCACTTTCGCATGACAAAAAAATCAGAGAAACGCCGCGGCCCAGCGCAAAAATTTTGATATCCAAAAAGTTAGTCGAAAAACCGATTAAAATAATTTGCACGATCGAGTAAAAGCACCATTAACCAGTAGTGTTAACAATTACAACCACCTCCCACCCTCTTTGAGTGATAACACTATGCCTCCCAACCCTCGCTGAGTAATTATAGACTGCACCCACCCCTCCCTTAGTACTAATGGTGTGCATCCGCCATTAATAAGTGACCCAAAAAATGGTTCAAAAAATGGTCAAAAAATAGTCCAGTCCAGTCTATATTTTACCCTATGCCCTATATAAGTCAGATGTGAAAAAAGTATTTAACTACAATGAATGAAGAAAATCATATGTACTGCGGTTTCATAAAATGTATGAAAGCGATTCTCGCAGTAATGAGCCCTACTCATCTAGTAGTGGAAAATAAGGCATGGAAAAAATATTATTATAATTATTATTATTATTATTTCACAAGTTAAAGATGGTCTACAGACAGTCTGATCCACGCACTAGGAGCATAATGGCGCTCCATAGATCCCCGAGAGGGGCATTGGGGTCTCTTAGAAACCGCAAAAACGCAAACTGAAAAATTCTATCGAGATCGAAAGTTACACAATAATAAGCGGAGATAATTTTGATGTTCAAGCACCAAGAACACATCTTCTCACCAACGTGTAACATCTTCTGCGAAGTTTTCGATTGAGTTGTCTTGTGACTCGAAAATATATAACTATCACAAACGTGAGAAAAATCATTTCCAGTTTTCTTAGACATTGCCTGAAATAATGAAATAACTTTCTTCAGTCAAGTTTTTGGATTGCTTCTTGTGGCTTCAGTCGGTAAGTAATGCATCGCCATCAAATTATTTGATTTCGAAGTAAATTTTAAAATTACAATTATGGTGAAAAGTATGACGGAAGGCGAGAATATAATTCAGTCCTTGGTGAAAATGTATTCTGTTGTATTGATTTTAACACGATTACCAACCATGATGATAATTAGCCAGCAGAATCAAAAAGTAGCAAAATTGAATCGTGTATGAAATCTCTGATATGAGTCCTTGCTGTTTTGATTGTAGAATCACTAATGTACTATGAATTCGTACAAGTATTGCTTTAGTAATACATAATTTTCACTCTCGATTGTCTAAGATACCAATGCAACAACAGTAACGACGCGCATTAGTTTTTTTTTAACCTAAAATTGGAACAAAATGGCATATTTAAAATGGAATATATTTCGTCATTTTTCATTGAGTTCTTTTCAGTTTCTTCAAGGTAGTCGCGGCATTATTTTCGCACGGATTAAAGCGGCTTTAAAATTTAAGGAAAAGTCAGTTATTCGCCAGCTGACCGCAGCGGAATGCTTTAGTCGTCAGTTGATAATTCCCGACTCTTGTAACTGGAACGTTGAAAATCTTAAATACCAAATGCATCACTGCTCGTATCTGTGTGACTCAAGTTAAAACATGGACAAAGAACAGAAATAGGCGATACCTTCCTTTCACGATCATTGATTTTTTTTAACCTCAATTACTCATCAGAGTCATTGAGTTATAAGACAAACAATCTAAGCTGGCTTTTGGTTCATGACTTCATTTTGAAAACATTACTCTTCAGATCACCATAATGGCCGTAAACGTATTTACGGACAAAAAAGCCTTGCGCTGACTTATCGAGTTTCTGACATGATATTGACGCATCCATAATGAAATTACTGACAACTTCTACACAAGATTATTTAAGCTCACTATTTAAGAAACGACAACGAAGGATCACTATCATTAAGTAAAATACGCGAAATAAGTCAATTCATAAGTCTTGAACCCTTATTTTGCTCATTCCAGCACAGTTAGGCCACTGGTCAAAATGGGAGCCCTGTTGTAAGACATGTGGTAGTGGGACACAGATTCGGACACTTAATTGTAGCAGCATGAGGCAAAACACGCAAGTATGGCGAGACTGCTTCAATAACAAAGAGATTCAAACCAGAAGCTGTCGAAAAAGACCCTGTACAGGTATGAAACTCGAAGCCCTACTTAGTAACTTAGTTTTTTAATCTTTTCTTATCTTTTTAGTGAGTATTCCACAGAGTCTAAGAAAAGAGCTTACACCCTCAGTTATTACACGGTACAAGGGCGTTTCGGAGAAAACGACACTTATGGTAAAACGTTTTAAAGACTTTGGTGGCATGAGGCGCTGCGAAAAGTTGCTACAACCTGCATGATTATCACTACATGTTGACAAAAAAACATCTATTACCTAGTACTCACAAAGTTCCAGATTGATATTGGTTACACCATGAAGTAAAGCGAAAAACGCTTGATAGACCCTGGGGCTTATCGGTATGCTCCTTCTGGCACCACGAGACTATGAGCCGACCGGTTTTTGCCCCCGCACAACAAGTAACTCATCACAGAGTTTCTGAGGCCTTTTAAACAGTGGCCAAGCGTACAAGCGCGGAAACCGGAGGTCTAAGTTTTGATTCCTCAAGGGGACTTTCCTTTGTCCCGCGCTCGTGACAAGAAATACAAACGTCTTTGTCTTAATTTTTACTCTATTTTTCAGTTACAAGAGTTATCAACCTCTTTCTCGATAAAAATATTCTGTAATCCTAACATAAACTGAGTACAGTATGTAGTTTGTATCCGAGATATGCTGTCGATTGTGTTGTGTTATCGTCTGCGTGAGAGTAGCTGTGAAGAACCTCGTTACTATTCTGAACTGACAAACCGAAAAAACCTTCTAGTGAATTTTTTTAGTCACAATAAGCGCACACGAAAACTATAGAATGGAAAGGGTCAGAGAGCCCCAGGCATAAATAATAGTGCCGTTATTTACTTCTCCGCTTTTTGTCAGTTTTGATAACCTGGCGGTCAACTTTTAACTTAATATGTGTTATCGGTTATTTTGCACAAAATAGCTAATCATGGCGATAATAATGGCTGGATGTGTCATTTTGAAAGTTAACACAAGATCTTTTGTTATGCAAATAAAAAAAAAAAGAAACGAGTTTCAGGCTTCTGTGCTCAAGGTATACTTATGCCCTAATACTTGGCTTATTTTGTTTAGAAGAAATGTATTATAAAAAAGCAGTTAAAATTGACGGAAAAAGACACAAAATCGTTTCTGTTCTGCGTAAGAGATCCTCGCTCAGTTCAATCAACTCACTTCATAAAACCAAATTATCTTGTGTCGAAGTGAAACTCTTCGTGCTATACCGAACATGTACTGCCACGCCAAATTTATGCATGGAACGGTCACTAAGGTAACAGACAGACAAACATGGTCCGGAGGGCCATATGTCAAACCACAAAACACCGCATTCAATTTTATTGGTGTTATCATGCCACTTTTAAGAATTTGCATGGCTGAATAGTAAACACAAAATATCATACACTTGGTTATCTTAGTCAGATGTGAAAGATGTTTGCTCATCTTCAAAAATTGAACGTGTTCTATTACAGTGATCCACGAACTGTGCGCATAATGGTAATTCATGGACCCACGTTCATTTCTTATAAATTTACGGTCCTTAACATGCAAAGCACTAGCGTATCATTGGCCTGTGCACAGTGTATGACGAAACCGGTGTAACCATCTAGAGGCCCTACGAAATCACTCTCTGTCGCATTGAGCTGGCATAAAAAAGTTTCGATGTTATTGCGTGCAATGAGACCACTCGGTTGTGCCTTGTGGTTCTACTTTAGTTCTGAACATTGTTTACCTCATTTCTTAGATCGTTCTTTCTTGTTTTCCCGGAGATTTCTTTTGGTATGTTCCTTTTGTTAGGTTTTTTGTACCTTGCTACGCAAAACGTTCAATATGTTTTCTTGATACTATTCTGAATTGACAAACAGAAAGAACCTTCTAGTGAATTTGTTTAGTCACAATGATTACACACGAAAACTAAAGAATGTATACGGTCAGGGAGCCCCAAGCATAAATATTAATAGTGCCGTTCTTAGATTTGTTAAGGTTTAGGATAGTTTTTAAGAACGGTGAATAGTCTACTGTGCAGTTGTAACCAAAAGGAACAAAACTAATGAACCAGCTCAGTTATTACGTTTTGATCGACTAGAATGTGTAGTTCTATACCTAAACAATCTCGTAATGCAAGATCAATAGAAAGTAACCTCGCGTCCTCTCAGGTGACTCTTTTTAGCATTACGGTACTGTGCGCTCCTATGGGCTTACTTGTAATTTAACGAGATTTCACATTCAGCTAAAACACCAAACCATCTAACATCTTTTCCCTTGGAAAAAAAGCTCTCTCAAAATTAAGATTAAAGGCAAACAACATACACTTGATCTATGGTCCAGAGGGAAACAGCTAACTCTTTTTTTCCCGAGTGTCCTGGACTCGAAGGAAAACAAATCTAGCTTGTTTCTCGAAAGCACACGAACACTAAAGATTGTATGCGGTCGGGAAGCCCCAAGCATAAATTGCCGTCCCATCTTTGAATTTTTGTCGGCTTTAATAACCTCTCAGTCAACTTTGCTAACCCGATAATCAACAGAAACTTTCTTTCTTGTTTTCCCAAAGATTTCTTTGGTATGTTTTCTTTGGTAGATTTTTTGTACCTTGCTAAGCAAAACGTTCATTATGATTCCTTGATACTATTCTGAACTGACAAACCGAAAGAACCTTCTCGTGAATTTGTTTAGTCAAATGAGGACACGCGAAAAGTAAAGATTGTATGCGGTCAGTGAGCCCCAAGCATAAATAATAGTGCCGTTGTTTGCATCTCCGCTTTTTCTCAGTTTGATAATATGGCCGTCAACTTTAAACTTGATATTTGTTATCGGTTATTTTGCACAAAATTACTAATCATGCGATTCTAATGGCTGGATGTGTCATTTTGAAACTTAAGACAATATCTTTTCTTATGCATATAAAAAAAAAAGAAAAGAATTTCAGTCTTCTGCGTTCAAAGCATAGTTATGCTCTAATACTTGGCTTATTTTCTTTAAAAGAAATGTATTGTAAAAAAGCAGTTAAAATTGACGGAATTAGACACAAAATCGTTTCTGTTCTGCGTAATAGATCCTCGCTCAGTTCTTCCATTTACTTCATTAACTCACTTGATAGAATCAAATTATCTTGTTACAACACTCACCGATGCCACATCACAGTTTCTCTATAAACGTACCTCCTTTAATCACGGAGAGGATACAGTAGATGACAGAGACAAATTGTAGCCACTGAAAACACAAGACGAATTCAGTTTCGATGCCATTTGTTTTTATCTGTTTCTGCATCGGTCAGCGCGGATGAGTATCAGAGCAACTACAAAATTATGTTCAGGGTGGTTCAACGATTCATTTAGTTCAAAGTTGTACAGTACTCACCAGGGGCGACCACCAGCACAAGAAAAGTCAGAGTGAACAGCAAACAATTCATTTTTGAGTCTCCTATCTTGTGTCGAAGTCAAACTCTTCGTGCTATACCGAACATGTACTGCCACGCCAAATTTATGCATGGAACGGTCACTAAGGTAACAGACAGACAAACATGGTCCGGAGGGCCACATGTCAAACCACAAAACACCACATTCAATTTTATTGGTGTTATCATGCCACTCTTAAGAATTTGTATGGCTGAAGAGGAACACAAAATATCATACACTTAGTTATCTTAGTCAGATGTGAAAGATGTTTGCTCATTTTCAAAAATTGAACGTGTTCTATAACAGTGATCCACGAACTGTGCGCATAATGGTAATTCATGAACCACGTTCCTTTCTTGTAAATTTACGGTCCTTAACATGCAAAACACTGGCGTGTCATTGGCCTGCGCACAGTGTATGACGAAACCGGTGTAACCATCTAGAGGCCCTACGAAATCACTCTCTGTCGCATTGAGCTGGCTTAAAAAAGTTTCGATGTTATTGCGTGCACTGAGACCACTCGGTTGTGCCTTGTGGTTTCACTTTAATTTTGAACATTGTTTACCTCATTTCTTATATCGTTCTTTCTTGTTTTCCCGGAGATTTCTTTGATATGTTCTTTTAGTTAGGTTTTTTGTACCTTGCTACGCAAAACGTTCAATGTGTTTCCTTGATACTATTCTGAATTGACAAACAGAAAGAACCTTCTAGGGAATTTGTTAAGTCACATTTATTGCACACGAAATGTAAAGAATGTATGCAGTCAGGGAGCCCCAAGCATAAATATTAATAGTGCCGTTCTTAGATTTGTTAAGTTTTAGGATAGTATGTAAGAACGCTGAATAGTCTACTATGTATCTGTAACCAAAAGGAACAAAAATAATGAACTTGTTCAGTTATTACGTTTTGATCGACTTGAATATGTAGATCTATACCTAAACAATCTCGTAATAGAAGATCAATAGACAGTAACCTCGCGTCCTCTCAGGTGACTCTTTTTAGCATTACGGTACTGTGCGCTCCTATGGGCTTACTTGTAATTTAACAAGATTTCACTTTGAGCTTAAACACCAAATCATCTAACGTCTTTTTCCTTGGGAAAACAGCGCTCTCAAAATTGAAATTAAAGGGAAAAAACATACACTTGATCTATGGTCCAGAGGGAAACAGTTAGTTCTGTTTTGCCAAGAGTCTAGGACTCAAAGGAAAACAAATCTAGCTTGTTTCTCGAAAGTACACGAACACTAAAGATTGTATGCGGTAGGGAAGCCCCAAGCATAAATTACCGATTCATTCGTTGCATCTTTTTTTTTTTTGTCGCCTTTAAGAACCTCTCAGTCAACTTTGCTAACCCGATAATCAGCAGAAACGTTTTTTCTTGTTTCCCCGGAGATTTCTTTGGTATGTTTTCTTTGGTAGATCTTTTGTACCTTGCTAAGCAAAACGTTCAATATGATTGCTTGATACTATTCTGACCTGACAAACCGAAACAACGTTCTCGTGAATTTGTTTAGTCAAAATGAGTGTACACAAAAAGTAAAGAATGTATGACGGAATAAACCACAAAATCGTTTCTGTTTTGCGTAATAGATCCTCGCTCAGTTCTTCCATTTACTTCATTAACTCACTTAATAGAACCAAATTTTCTTGTTACAACACTCACCGATGCAACATTACAGTTTCTCTATAAACGTACCTCCTTTAATCACGAAGAGGATACAGTAGATGAGAGAGACAAATTGTAGCCACTGAAAACACAAGACGAATTCCGTTTCGATGCCATTTGTTTTTATCTGTTTCTGCATCGGTCAGCGCGGATGAGTATCAGAGCAACTACCAAATTATGTTCAGGGTGGTTCAACGATTCATTTAGTTCAAAGTTGTACAGTATTCACCAGGGGCGACCACCAGCACAAGAAAAGTCAGAGTGAACAGCAAACAATTCATTTTTGAGTCTCCTATCTTGTGTTGAAGTGAAACTCTTCGTGCTATACCGAACATGTACTGCCACGCCAAATTTATGCATGGAACGGTCACTAAGGTAACAGACAGACAAACATGGTCCGGAGGGCCACATGTCAAACCACAAAACACTGCATTCAATTTTATTGGTGTTATCATGCCACTTTTAAGAATTTGCTTGGCTGAATAGGAACAAAAAATATCATACACTTGGTTATCTCTGTCAGATGTGAAAAATGTTTGCTCATCTTCAAAAATTGAACGTGTTCTCTTGCAGTGATCCACGAACTGTGCGCATAATGGTAATTCATGAACCCACGTACATTTCTTGTAAATTTACGGTCCTTAACATGCAAAGCACTAGCGTATCATTGGCGTGCGCACAGTGTATTACAAAACCGGTGTAACCATCTAGAGGCCCTACGAAATCACTCTCTGTCGCATTGAGCTGGCATAAAAAAGTTTCGATGTTATTGCGTGCACTGAGACCACTCGGTTGCGCCTTGTGGTTCCACTTTAGTTTTGAACATTGTTTACCTCATTTCTTAGATCGTTCTTTCTTGTTTTCCCGGAGATTTCTTTGGTATGTTCTTTTAGTTAGCATTTTTGTACCTTCCTACGCAAAACGTTCAATGTGTTTCCTTGATACTATTCTGAAATGACAAACAGAAAGAACCTTCCAGGGAATTTGTTTAGTCACAATGATTGGACACGAAATGTAGAGAATGTATGCGGTGAGGGAGTCCCAAGCATAAATGTTAATAGTGCCGTTCTTAGATTTGTTAAGTTTTAGGATAGTTTATAAGAACGGTGAATAGTCTACTGTGCATCTGTAACCAAAAGGAACAAAAATAATGAACTAGTTCAGTTATTACGCTTTGATGGACTTGAATATTCCGGACCGTTCCATTTCATACATTTAAAAAGTAAAACCAAGGAAATATAAAATCGCCTATGTTCTAGAGTTTTCATGTTGCTTTTAGCTAAGATTGTATTGTAATCAACATTATTGCCGAGATTAAGCAAAGTTTTGAGTGCGTACTTATTGACTGACTCAAGTTTAGAGCTCAGTGTTTTATTTATTCCAAGCAATAGCGGACTACAGTACTCCAGGTGATGAAGTATTTAAGCCTTGTAGAGTGATAGGGAGACATCTACAGGTGCAAGTTTTTTGAGTCTCCTAAGGGCACCAATCTTGACATAGACCTTTTTTATGACACTCTGAATGTGATCAGCAAATGTTAACTTGTCGTCAATTGTGACCTCAAGGATTTTGAGTGAGTTAGATAACTCGACTCTAGAGTCACCAATGATAAATTGAGGGTCGTAAGCAATATCTCCGATCATCATAGCTTGGGACTTTATGTTGTTGACCATAATTAATCATTATAATGATTATACTGAAATGTCATTGTTACCTTTAAACTGTATTACTTTCTTTGTTTTCTGTTGGACAGCAATATGTCTAGTGCTGTGTGTATTGTACCAAGCATTTTAATTTTTATGGGAACAAAGCTCGCTGAAAGATCTGTATCAGAAGTTTGTGTTGAATGCAATTATTCTAGTTCCAGTTACAGGAAAATTAGTTTCAAGTTTCGGTGCTTAATCGCTTCCTTCAGCCCTCCCCTTGATCCTTTCCTGCATAGTATGACCTCTGAGCGTGCATAGCAATAAACAGAGATCTGAAGTTCATACATCAGCTGTTACTTATGGACCTCATCCACAAAACACGATCTTCAATTTTTGGAAACTTAGGGCCTATCCGCACTAGCGAGAAAATGTTTATTTAGACAAATTTTCTGTCATCACCAACACTTTACAAGTGCGGATGGTTTGTCGCGACTTGACAAATTTTGTTCGAAGCGGACACATTTTTAAACGTGCCGCCGACAAAATTTGTCCCGGGTAATTACCAAGCTGAGCTAAATTAGATCAAAGGCTCCTTAGAGCAACCCCATGGTATGAATTTTTGGCGCCCTTGACGTATCCTGCGATCTGGCTTTCTCTGGAAAGTATTTTTGATCGTGAGCAACACGTGCTGGCACAATTATTAGGGAGCTTTAGCAAAGAGAGCGGCAACGGCAACGAGAACGGCAGAAAACAACAGGCTTAATGAGCAAAAACAATCGCCCTGCACGTGCTTTAACATTTCGGTACATTTCTTTGCCGTTCTCGGCAAAACAACAACGTGAAATAACCAAATTTTAGGTTTTCTCGAGAACGTGAGCGGATGACGGTTAATTTTTCTTTCTTTTTCCTTACTTTAACGCCGTTCGTATTGATATAGTCTCAGAATTAGTGAATTCAAGAATTAATTAATTAAAGAATTAGTGAATTAGTGAACTCAAGAATTAGTGAAGTTTCTTTCGAAACTATCAGCCTTTAGTCTCTGAATAGTTCGCCAGCATTTTCCCAGTGAAACACATCGGAATAATCTCGAAAGAGTTACAAAAACGAAAAGTTAGATTTCAACACGACGTTTTCGTTGCCGTTGCCGTCGTCGTTGCTAAAGCTCCCTAATGTGTTTGTAAGCGTTTTGATGAAGACAAATTGTCTTAAATTACGAATGTGTGAAGAATTAGTGAAGATACCGGCACTGCTAGTGTTCAACCACTACGGTATCAGCTCCTTTATTCACATTCTTAATAGACGGCTAGGACTGAATCTGTCCTAAAGAGGAATGAGCCTAAATCCAATTGAACATCCGTATGTCCCCAATGTAGCGAAGAACAAACTTAAAGAGTGACAGGGCTGAGCAACGATTTTGAACAAATTAAGTCGTGCCTAAATCGAAGTCCATTACACAGAAATCGTTCCATACAAAGAAAACTAATTAAGATCTGAATGATTTTCATACAGGATTTCTTCTCCTTGTTCAAGTTAATTCATCAATCTCAGTATAAACACATAACAAAAGCTGGTGCCTGCATTTTCGAGGATAAATGTATGGTTCACGGAGAAACTTGAAGGCCTAGCATAGTGGGACAAAAAGCCGCTGAAAATACTCAACGATTACTTTTCAGCCATTTGATCTGCTTCAGTATCGCATTGTTCAGTGATGCGTTTCGCAAGGCACGAAATTGCCTGTGGAGTTAATCCATCATTTAAATTCAAAAGTTGTAGAGTACTCACCAGATACAGCCATCAGAACAAGAACAGTCAGAGTGAACAGCAAACGATTCATTTTTGAAGCTCCTATCTTGGTTCGAAGTTTAACTTTTCGTGTCATACAGAATATAATGATGTAGTGCCACGCCAAATTTATGCACACTATTGTCTCATGGGACGAAAGTAAAACACGGATCGGATGTCCGAAAACGAAAACGAAAAGGAAGACGGGGTCTTAGGTCTTAGGTCTTCGTTTTCGTAACACCCGGTGAAATATAGTTTTTTCCTTTCGTGACTGGATGTCTGCAAGAATTCTGAACATAATGTTGTTTTCACTCACTGATATCAGGCCGATATACAATTACATACCAAATTTATGGTCTCAAAGGACGTAAATAAAACATGGTCGGATGTCCGAAAACGAAAACACCTTGTAGTTTGGAAAACACCTGATAGTTTGGAAAACACCTGGTAGTTTGGAAAACACCCGGTAGTTTGGAATACATGGAATGCCGGAATTCTCTGCCGGAATACCCGGAATACCCGGAATTCCCGGAATGACCAAAAAATAATAAATTGAAAAAAATATTATCTTATAATTAAAAATGATAAGTTTGAATAAATAATTAAAAAAATTATTAATTAAAAGAGTAAAAATGAAGTGCAAACAGAAATTAAAAAGAAAAAAAAATCAGTTCTCTAGAAGTAAAACCAAAAAAATGCAAAATTTTCTCTCAATAAAATGCAGAGACCACGTGACGTAAAAAATAACTACCTATGGCACTGTTCACGGAGATGCACATACTAGAACTACATGTAGCTTACAGCCTACAATATACAAACTGATGCCGAAGATTGCTTCAAGGTAAATAAACCAGAAGTGTGATTTATTATTGACAAACCTAAAGCACTGTGGGTTCTAAGTGGAAAAGGAGATGTAAATACGATAAGTACTAGGCGAGGAAACCTAAAGTGCGACCGCACTTAAAATCTGTCAGCACAAGCATTTTCTAATGCCACCCAATTTTTGCGATTTTTTATAGATTGCGATAAAAGTAATTTATTGACTGCAATGATTGAGATGAGATCTTTTGATAGATTGAGACATTAACATTTGTTTTTTTTTTTCCATTTAACTTCAGTTTAAAGTTGATTTCTTTTTAGTGGCTCATTAGATGGTCTCCACGAATATAAATTTATAGCAAGGCGTGACAATGTCGTTAATTCATTGTATGTCTTGGTCAAATCCCGGATGTCAAATCCATACGAACGCGTCTTAAACATTTCATGAACCTACCAGATATTTCTGATCTACTTGACTTCGAGTTCTTTCTGTAACGTGCATGAATGGGCTTAATGGTCATTGCGCCCTAGACATCCTACAGGTGTGTAAACGTGTGGAGGCGAATTTAAAACGGGGAGTAACCATGTGATGGACTAACATCCCATCCAGGGGGAAGGGAGAGTACAAATATTTCGTCGCTTAGGCTGTATGGGCTACTGGCCTGACGCAGACTTTTTTTTAATTCTAATACCTGCATTTCCGGTAAGTGTTTTTTTTTTTCGGGACCCTCAGAGACCCTCAGAGATAAATTTCGCATTAAATTATTTGATTAAGCTGTGAATTTACCATTAATTTTTAATGATAAATATTCTTATTTATTTATTTACTTTTATTTTTTTTAATTTATTATTTTATGGTCATTCCGGGAATTCCGGGTATTCCGGGTATTCCGGGTATTCTGGCATTCCTTATTTTCCAAACTACCATCTTTAACTTGTGAAACAATAATTTTTTTTTTCCAGGCCTTATTTTCCACTGCTACATGAGTAGGGTTCATTACTGAGAGAATCGCTTTCATACATTTTATGAAACCGCAGTACACAAATATGATTTTCTTATTTTTCGAATTCATTGTAATCGAATACTTTTCACATCTGACTTAATTAGGCAGGTTTTTTTCATTTTCGGACATCCGATCCATTATTTCGTCTCGTCCCTTGAGACCATACTGTGCATAAATTTGGCGTGGCACTACATTATTATTCTCTGCAAGTAACACGAAAAGCTAAACCTCGACCCAAGACAGGAGCTTCAAAAATGAATCGTTTGCTGTTCACTCGACTGTTCTTGTTCTGATGGCTGTATCTGGTGAGTACTGTACAACTTTTGAATTTAAATGGTGGATTAACTCCACAGGGAATTTCGTGTCTTCTGAAACACATCACTGAAAATGCGAAACTAAAGCAGATCAAATGGCTGAAAAATAATCGGCGAGTATTTTCAGTGGCTTTTCGTCCCACTATGATGGGCCTTCGAGTTTCTCCGTGAACCGTACATTTATCCTCTAAAATGCAGGCACCAGCTTTTATTATGTGTTTATACTGAAATAGATCTTCTTAACTTGAACAAGGAGAAGAAGTCCAGTATGAAAATCATTCAGATCTCAATTAGTTTTCTCTGTATAGAACGATTTCTGTGTAATGGACTTCGATTCAGGCACGACTGACTTGATTTGTTCAGTCATTTCTCAGTCCTATCACTCTTTTAAGTTTGTTGTTTTTTATATTCGGGACATACGAATGTTCAATAGGATTTAGGCTCAATTTTCTTCAGGACACATTTCAGTCCTACTCGTCTTTTAGGGAGCTAATATAGTGGTAGTTGAAGAACGCTAGTAGCGACGAATGGGGCAAGGAAAACTTGATGGAGAAAGTGCTTTGCAACGCAAACATACCTGGTCATTTTGTGTGGAAAAGCGTCAAATGTTATTCGAGACTCTGTTATGTATTTGTATATCGGCCTGATATCAGTGAGAGATTGAAAAACAATCAAATGCGATAACATTATGTTCAGGATTCTTGCAGACTTCCAGTCACGAAAGGAAAAAACTATATTTCACCCCCAGTCTAAGGAGAAGACATTCTGACTTCCAACTTAAGATGGAGTCGATAGACATACTTTTATAGGCGTAAGGTTATATCGTAGAAAGCTTCCATATACACGGAACATTAGAAAGGAAATCATCTCCACGTGCACCGTGGTTGTCGCCCTAGTTCATGGGCTGAAAGAGTGATGTATTTGGCACAGTTTTCGTAAAAATTGGCCTAGCTTGAACTGAATTGTTTGAGAATAGATGAGAGTGTCAGGGTGTTACGAAAACGAAGACCCTCGAAAACGAAGAGCTAGGACCTAAGACCCCCGGTCTTCGTTTTCGTAGTACGGAAACGAAGACCTTGTAAACAGAAAACCGTAGAAATTACAAGTTAAACGGACATTAAACAGCAACAACGCTTAGTAATATTATAATACATTACACTTCACGCGTTTCTTCCCATTATTATCTGTATTATCATACCGCCTGTCTTGTCTGTTCTATTTCGCTATGCGAGCCAATTTGCTGTTGATATTTTCGAAGGTTTCCTCGGGTAAACTTACAACACATATTATTATTCTGGAACAGCAGGCAGAATTTGAACGCGAGCCGCCTTTGATTTATAGTTAGCATTGCGTGACAGAATAATAGAGAAGGCGTTCTGTACAGGAAAAATTACTCTTGGATTCTGTCTGTATTTCGTAGCTAAAATAGATTCTTACGGTCGTTCAGCTTTCTCTGCTGGAAAATTCTCGTTAAAAAGTAAGCAATTCTTTTGGCTAATGCAGGGTCTTCGTTTTCGTAGTACGAAAACGAAGACCCCCGGTCTTTGTTTTCGTAGTACGAAAACGAAGACCCTTTATTAAAAGCAGACAATCTTTTGAAAGTACGATTGTAGAAGTACCCCGAGCACTAGTAATTGTTATTTCAGCTTTTGATATGTTAAGACAGTTTGCGCGTGATTTTTCTTGGTCTTTCTTCAGCCACCACTGCTTTCGGCTCTTGGATTTGTTTTTCTATACATTGAGTCCAAGTTTGGAACAGACATCCCTGACGAAGGAGCGATCGGAATATTTTAGGGCCTCAATAAGGTTACGCAGGCTTTATTCGGGCGCGTTCTCTCTTTTTCGGCCTAGCGCGCATTGCGTGACGGACGTCTACAGTGAGAGAGCACGATCTTGTTGTTGGCGGTGTGATCGAGCACTTGCAGCATTTTTTTAACGACAACGGTATGACACTTCCTATCTCCGGAACTTTTGTATTCGGTTGTGTAAACATCTCCAAAGGAACCTTGTCCTATTCTCTGTTTTACCGGCAATTCATTACATTTGAAGCGTGGAATCTCTTCTGCAATTTCAATGCCAGGTGACCCTCTTCGTATTAGCTGAGGAAGCTTAAACTTTCGAAAAACCGACATAGTTGAATTTTTCACCGCTCTTTCTCAACATGTGGCTTAAGTTTCGCGCAAAAATGTTTCCCTCGGCCGCACGTGCGATAGTGCCTTAGACCTAAATTGTTCAAGGGAAGCCATTGTTTTGTCACACCGCCAACAACAAGATTGTGTTTTCTCAATGTATACGTCCGTCACGCAATGCGCGCTAGGCCGAAAAGGAGAGAACTCGCCCGTGTAAAGCCTGCTTAACCTTATTGAGGCCCTAAAATATTTCGATCGCTACTTTGTCAGGGATGTCTGTTCCAAACTTGGACTCAGTGCATAGAAAAACAAATCCAAGAGCCGAAAGCAGTGGTGGCTGAAGAAAGACCAAGAAAAATCACGCGCAAACTGTCTTAAAATGTCAATAGCTGAAATAACAATTACTAGTGCTCGGGGTACTTCTACAATCGTACTTTCGAAAGATTGTCTACTTTTAATAAAGGGTCTTCGTTTTCGTACTACGAAAACGAAGACCCTGCATTAGCCAAAAGAATTGCTTATTTTTTACCGAGAATTTTCCAGCAGAGAAAGCTTAGCGACCGTCAGAATCTATTTTAGCTTCGAAATACAGTAGAAATCGATTATTTATTCACATAAACCAAGAGTCATTTTTCCTGTACAGAAAGCTTTCTCTGTTCTTCTGTCACGCAATGCTAACTATAAATCAAAGGCGGCTGGCGTTCGAATTCTGCCTGCTGTTCCAGAATAATAGTACGTGTGGTAAGTTTACCCGAGGAAACCCTCGAGAATATCAACACCAAATTGGCTCGCATAGCGAGACAGAACAGACAAGACGGGCCGTATAATAATACGGGCAGTACAATAATGGGAAGAAACGCGTGAAGTGTAATGTATTATATTACTAAGTGTCGTTACTGTTTAATGTGCGTTTAACTTGTAATTTTTTAAGCCAAACGTGGAGAGCAAAAGTTATAGAGGAACAGAGCCGTTTGATCTATCTTCGGCCACTTAGGACTGTTGACACTCTCGGGTGTTACGAAAACGAAGACCCTCGAAAACGAAGACCTAAGACCTAAGACCCCCGTATTATTATACTGCCCGTATTATTATACGGGCAGTATAATAATACGGGCAGTACAATAATGGGAAGAAACGCGTGAAGTGTAATGTATTATATTACTAACTGTTGTTACTGTTTAATGTGCGTTTAACTTGTAATTTTTACGGTTATCTGTTTACAACGTCTTCGTTTCCGTATTACGAAAACTTCGTTTTCGTACTACGAAAACAAAGACCGGGGGTCTTCGAAGACCCTGCATTAGCCAAAAGAATTACTTACTTTTTAACGAGAATTTTCCAGCAGAGAAAGCTGAACGACGGTAAGGATCTATTTTAGCTACGAAATACAGTAGAAATTGATTATTTATTGACAGAATCCAAGAGTAATTTTTCCTGTACAGAACGCCTTCTGTGTTATTCTGTCACGCAATGCTAACTATAAATCAAAGGCGGCTAGCGTTCGAATTCTGCCTGCTGTTCTAGAATAATAATATGTGTTGTAAGTTTACCCGAGGAAACCCTCGAGAATATCAACACCAAATTGGCTCGCATAGCGAAACAGAACAGACAAGATGGGCCGTATGATAATACAGATAATAATGGGAAGAAACGCGTGAAGTGTATAATGTATTATATTACTAAGCGTTGTTGCTGTTTAATGTCTGTTTAACTTGTAATTTCTACGGTTTTCTGTTTACAAGGTCTTCGTTTTCGTACTACGAAAACGAAGACCGGGGGTCTTAGGTCTTAGGTCTTCGTTTTCGAGGGTCTTCGTTTTCGTAACACCCGAGAGTGTCAACAGTCCTAAGTGGCGGAAGATAGATCAAACAGCTGTGTTCCTCTATAACTTTTGCTCTCCACGTTTGGCTTAAAATGTAAGCACGTGACGGTTCTGTAGATCGTTCCGACAGTTCCACTTAAAGCAATTTGACAAAGAAGAGAGATCACTTTCATTTGTCTATGTGTTCGCTTGTTGATAGATGCATTAGACTATGGCAAGAAGAAGGGGACAGCAGCGTTAATGTTAATTGGCGGTGATGCATGGTTTAATCGTGATGATCTCAAACACAGGGATGTGCGTTGTTTGTGCTCAGGCCGTTAATTAATTAAATGATTGAAATTGATGTACCTTTTAAAACTTGAGACTGTTGCTGCAATCCGGAGTCACAGTGTAAATTGCACGTGGGAAAAATCATAATGCCAAACGTATCACTTTTTAATAACTAATTTCTGTTCAGTCTCAAGATCCCAGATAAGGAGAAAAAAAAAAGTAACATGGCTCTGGTTTCTTGAACTTTATTAGTTTTGTCTGAGTTAATTTAAGCACCGTGATTCTAGCAGCAAAATTCAATTAAAGTAGAGATCCATTGTCTTGCTGATGTTCATAAATTTTTAATGCAGTGATATGGTGTTTAAGAGCAAGATAACTTTTATTGTACAGCGTTACTCAGAGCTTCGTAGATAGTATTTGTTTTCTTCGTAAATATTTAGACCGCAATACCTAGGTCATGTGAGAATGTAGATCTCCCTACATCATCCACTGATCGGTAGTTTAGAATGCCGGAATACTCGGAATACCCGGAATGACCGAAAAATAATAAATTTTAAAAAAAGAAAAGTAAATTAATAAATAAATAAGAATGATAAAAAATTAATAGTAAGTTCACAACTTCATTAAATAGTTTAATACGGAATTTTTCTCTGGGGGTCCCAAAAAAAAAAACACTTACCAATTACCAGCACTGTTCATGGAGACAGTGTCAAGACAAATTTTTTCTCCTCTATTGCATCCGCACTAAGTTTCGAAGCTGCCAAAGCCGTCAAATTCGGTCAAGAGCCAAAAATAACACCGACACTATATTCCATTGTACTATATCAATTAAGCTTTTCCTTTCCCTTTGCTTTGACTGGGCATTTTTTAATCTTGTGCTACCTATACTGCTTCATTGTTGAACTGCTAAAGTGGCGACTGTATAATCACTCTAATGTTGAAACTTGACTCGGCACAGATGTCCCAAGGTCACGTCTCGAGGAAAAACAAAGGATTATTTCATGAAAACGTCACGCGTTGCGTGACGCGGTGTTAAGTTTCGCGAGCAACCGTTGAGAATTTGAATGCGTTATAAGGAATAGTATGAGGGTTCATCTCCGCCAATATCCTGTTTCAAATTCTGTTCTAAAGAACCCGTATGTACGGTGGCTCATAAGTGCCATGCAAAAATTGTGATTTTTTTATCGTTTTAGCGACTTTTTTAGCGACTTTTTTAGCGACTTTTTTAGCGACTTTTTTAGCGACTTTTTTAGCGACTTTTTTCGCGGGCTCAAGTTGCACATTGTGACTGACCCACGTGGTAAGTTGAAATTCATACACGTCGTTGGAGGAGAAGAGCCGATCATGAAGATTTTCTTTATATTCAGCGTTATTTTTATACAAAGTTCTTCCCTGGAAGCTGTCATTCCCGAGTACTTGCCTGTAAATCAAGCTACGGTGGCTCATAAGTGCCATGCAAAAATTGTGATTTTTTTATCGTTTTAGCGACTTTTTTAGCGACTTTTTTAGCGACTTTTTTAGCGACTTTTTTAGCGACTTTTTTAGCGACTTTTTTAGCGACTTTTTTAGCGCTTGATTTACAGGCAAGTACTCGGGAATGACAGCTTCCAGGGAAGAACTTTGTATAAAAATAACGCTGAATATAAAGAAAATCTTCATGATCGGCTCTTCTCCTCCAACGACGTGTATGAATTTCAACTTACCACGTGGGTCAGTCACAATGTGCAACTTGAGCCCGCGAAAAAAGTCGCTAAAAAAGTCGCTAAAAAAGTCGCTAAAAAAGTCGCTAAAAAAGTCGCTAAAAAAGTCGCTAAAACGATAAAAAAATCACAATTTTTGCATGGCACTTATGAGCCACCGTATCAAGCGCTAAAAAAGTCGCTAAAAAAGTCGCTAAAAAAGTCGCTAAAAAAGTCGCTAAAAAAGTCGCTAAAACGATAAAAAAATCACAATTTTTGCATGGCACTTATGAGCCACCGTACGTATGCTATTGCTTTTTATCAAATTCTTTTCAGAATAGAAATTGGCGAAACAGAAGAGAAATTGGCGAAACAGAATAGGAATTGGCGAAACAGAATAGAAATTACGTATGATGTGCGATCCTCGCTGTAGATAGCGCTATGCAATAGCGAAAATCAGACCTGAAAAAAATCAGGCCTGTACGGAACTCGAACCACTGACCTCTGCGATACTAGTGCAGCGCTCTACCAATTGAGCTAACAAGCCAACTGGGAGCAGGCCGTTAAGTTGATTCGTAATAAACCCGTGAAAGTGATAAATGAGATGCAATGAATATATGAAGTTCATATATTTTGAACTGCGGTATTAGATACGTATGATGTGCGATCCTCGCAGTAGATAGCGCTATCTACTGCGAGGATCGCACATCATACGTATCTAATACCGCAGTTCAAAATATATGAACTTCATATATTCATTGCATCTCAGAATAGAAATTGGCGAAACAGAATAGAAAGGAAATAAATTCTATCGTAACCCGGCCATCCACAGGCGTCTAAAAAGGGCAGATCCATACACGTCTTGATATTTGTGGAGTTGAGATATCAGTCCAACTTAACGCTTTTAAAAGCCTGTAGTCCGACTTAAAATCTCAGATCGTCTTGTTTATGAAAAATAATTTCATTCTTATTCGTCAGGTGTTGCTTTGAAATGTTACGTCTGCAATGGTTCTGAAGACACCTGTAAGAAAAGCAAATTGGAGGACAACAAGGCCACCTATTTAAAAACGTGTTTTCTTGGCGATAAATGCTTCAGAACCTGGGAACTCAAAGATGACGATGCTAAAGTTTCGAGCGGATGCGGTTACCAATCGACCTGTGACACCCTGGTTGTGATAAAGCGAAAGATACTCTGAAGGACTACCACTGCGCGGTTGGCTGCTGTTCTAGTGACGGATGTAACGCAGGCACATCTTTGACCTTCAACCTCATCCTGTTGGCCGTTTGCTTTCTCGTGAGCTTACAACTGCTGAAGTAACCTGGAATCACTTTTACCAGGCTGCCATTCTTATGGCTTGTCACTTATGTCAAGACTTGTATTTCCTTTATGCGTCAATTTTTTTGCTTTGTTTTGTTTTGTTTTTTTTTTCTGATAGGTTATGTTAAATGGCAGTCGATTACTCCAATCGCGCTGTCTTGAAGATTAAGTAGAGGTTTTGAGCTATAAGAATCTCTAGTGCACGTTTAACGCGCTGATAGACAATAGCATTTTCAGTAGCTTTTATACTTAAGATATATTAGTTGCATATGGTGGCATTTTCTACCTACATTAAAACTTTGTGAGCTAAGTTGTAATCATAGCGGCTTTCTAGTTGTTAGCTTCGCTTTCTCAGCTGGTAGTAGTCAATAAAGATTCTCTCAATGGGGTTAGCCGTTAGCCGTAAAATGGCCAAAATATTTATCCGTTAGGCGTACAAATTGACGAATCACGGTAGCCATGGTAAAAAAACTCGGAAAGAAATTAATCGATAACCGTGAAATGGTCAAAGTTTTAACCCGGCGTTGGTTGTAAAAGCCATCTCCCATCGAGTCCCCCGGTCAAGTGAATTAAAACTGCGAACAGAAAGAGTACAAGTGGTATTTCACAGTTGATTTAAAATTTCAAAATGAAAACCTCAAGAACAATTGTTTTGCTACAACCAGTTCACAATTCTTCGCTCTTGGTGACCGATTCCGAGAACACCTTGGCGACGTAGAAAGGAGTGACAAGGACGCATTAAAGCCAGTCGCTAGACACTTTAATCTACCTAATCATTTTCACCAGCATATGGCAATTGCGGTTTTTCCTTACATGCGTTCTCTACAATGGCAAATTATTCAAAGCTTTTTCACTCACCTTTGATTTGTGGTTAAATTTTGAATCATCAATTTCAATGATGAAACCCGGTCCACCAAGTCTTGGGATTGGGTGTAAGATTAGAGGTTGCCGGGCCACCTCTCTACACTTTCTAGCCATTTTGATGAGAACTGTGCGCGAAGCAGTTCCCTCAAAGTGCATGGCTCTCAAGGAATCTCTTTGCGACCATTTCCAGAGAAACTGAACATGCCGCTGTAGCGAGAGCCTACTGCCTTCAAAAAACGATCCGCTCCGGAGCGATTTCAGTTGTATACATTGGTTGCATTTCCTGTGAATCCAGTCATACTCGCTGTCACAAAACAACCCTTTCCATATTTTCTTATGGCTATGAATGGATACCTCGCGAATTGTCTGCCATTTACTGGCTTTTACCTACCACAGATACCCATCGGGTTTCCTTCGGCAAACAATAATATTCATCCGGCCTGCAAACTATGGTGTGATGTGTTTCTTGCAAATCTTATTATATCCTTTCGAAAGTTGCAACGGGAAACAGACGAGATGAGGAAGAGCAGTTTTTTAACCGTATATATCATGTTTCAATATACGAGGTTTGTTACATTTTAAAAAATACTCCTTAAAGCTACCTGATAATCAACAGATCATTTATGCGTATGATGCACGATCCTCGCAGTAGATAGCGCTATTTATGCAATAGCGAAAATCAGACCTGAAAAAAATCAGGCCTGTACGGGACTCGAACCATTGACCTCTGCGATACTAGTGCAGCGCTCTACCAATTGAGCTAACAAGCCAACTGGGAGCAGGCCGTTAAGTTGATTCGTAATAAACCCGTGAAAGTGATAAATCGGATACAATGAATATATGAAGTTCATATATTTTGAGGCTGCGGTATTAGATACGTATGATGCACGATCCTCGCAGTAGATAGCGCTATTTATGCAATAGCGAAAATCAGACCTGAAAAAAATCACTAGTATCGCAGAGGTCAGTGGTTCGAATCCCGTACAGGCCTGATTTTTTTCAGGTCTGATTTTCGCTATTGCATAAATAGCGCTATCTACTGCGAGGATCGTGCATCATGCGTATCTAATACCGCAGTTCAAAATATATGAACTTCATACATTCATTGTATCAGATCATTTATGGTTACTGAAGGATAGAAAATACCCACGTAGCGGAGACTTTTGCATGTTGGAATAAAATGTTTGCTTTTTATAATTTGTGGTTTGAAATTAGAGATCAAACGTAAAATTAACATTCGCTTGGGTTTCAATGTCTGCGAAGATTCCGTTCTCAGAACATCCTGGTAATAAGAAAGAGTTTCAAAGGCTGTTTGCGGTTTTAATCCACTTTAATTTATTGACTACCAAGAACTGAGAAAGGGAAACTAACAACTAGGCAGCCACTACCTAGAAATAAGGCTCACAAAGTTTTAATGCAGGTAAATAAATGTGACCATGCAACTAATATATCATGAATTTTAAAGCTATTGACAATAGTATTGTTTAAAAAAAAGCGCTAAGCGTGTTTTCAAGATTTTTTGCCTCGAAAACTTAAGCCTTGCAAAAGTGTTTCCGCGGTTACTTCAGTAGTTTCAGGCCAAGGAAAGTGCACACGGCCAACAGGATGATGTTGAGGGTGAAAAATGAGCCTGCGTTGCATCTGTCTTCAGAGCAGCAGGCAACCTCGCACTGGTCCTCCTTCTGAATTTTTTTCGCTTCATCACATATCAGTTTTTCGCTGTCACACTTCGATTGCGACTCGCATCCGCTCACAACTCTGGCATCATTGCCTTTTTTGCCCCACATTCTGAAGCAGACCTCGCCAGGAGAACACGTATATAAATAAATGGCCTTGTGGTCCTCCATTTTGCTTTTCTCACAGTCGTCTTCAGAACCAACGCAGGCGTAACATTCCAAAGCGACGGCTGACAAATGAGAAAAGAATAATAAGTGATAAATAAAACATTACTTTACACAACTAAGGATACGACGTCAAAACAACAATTTCAATTAATGTATAAAGAAGTCTAGAATTTTGAAGCACTCCCTCTATAGCCAAAATGAATTCTTGCCGCCCAGTAGGTTATAATTGTTGACCGTTTGGTCTTTAAAAGTGCTAAGGTGTATTCGCCATTTTTACGTTGAGTGGGGGAATGGGTCGAGTCAGTAGGCGCAAGGCACGCTGGGGCGGCTCTAGGGGACGCGTTTTAAGATGGCGGCGAAGAAGGACAGCGATGCTGACAACGATCGGTACTTCAACTCTTTCTATTTTTCTTCGTTCTCGGGGAACAGGACTCCAAGGAAATATTGAGGGTAGCTGAGTTCTTGACAATCGCTTTCTAAGAGGTAAATGTGCGCCACAGATGCGAGTACTTGAAGAATTTTTCTTGAGATTTTTGTTCCGTATGAGTTTCTCGTACTTTCTTAGCACTTTTGGATCACTTGGAAGACTGTGGAAGCTCAATTTGGGAGAGTTTCTCCAGTTATTAGTGCACTCAGTCACAGAGCAACTCGGTTTTTTAACCATTTTGTATCTCCCAAACAGTAAATTCTGATAATGGCGTCCCCTAAAGTCGTCCCATCATGCTTTGCGCTAACCAACTCGACCCATTCCCCGGCTCAACGTAAAAATGGCGAATAGGAACGCTAGCGGTTCATCTCTTACCACACCGTTCATATAAATTACACCTCTCTCCCCTTTTTTAACCACGCCTTGCTGACTGTGCCTACATTATTTACCAATAAAATTTTTTGGACCAAAACATAATAAGGTCCCATTATTTCCTTATGTTTAAATGTACCAGTGCAAAACGTTCAATAGCATTGCTATTGACTGACAGACCGAAAGAAACTTCACATACCCATTTATCAAGTCACAATTAGTGCACACGAAAACTGAGGATTGTACATGGCCGGGTAGCCCTGAGCATGTTTGTATCTTTTTCACTATCTTTCTCCGCGTCATCAAGAAGTAAGACTGAGCTGTGCGAATTTCCTCATGTGAACATGGGCGCGGCCCTGTATTGCTTACATTATACGTCAATAATTTACAATCTATTCCTACATACTGTTTTTGCTGTCTAGTGCTTTAGCGCTGAGACACCAATGGAAGGGCGCAAAAGTACCTCATATACCGCAGCATATGACGTCTACAGGTAAGGCCATACTTAAGTGCCACTCCCACTAAGTGCGCGACGAATTTGAGAGCGGGACCAATTTAAAAGAAAAAATTCTCAAAATGCAGGCGTAAATCGGGCTAAAAAAAAACCTATCAGAGGATAGTTTATAAACCAATGAGGTCACCGATTGCTTCAAACCTGCAGCTTTCTCTCTAGCTTTCATCCACCATCATCTTGAAAACAACGCAAATCATTGTCTTTACTTATCACGTACGCGTCAAAGCTAATTTGCACAAGGTAGTTTTGCGAATAACACCGTAACATACTTGTTTGTGTGTCCTTTAAAGCTACACAATATGTCTACAATGACCAGGATGCCAAACTGGATTCTTTAATATAGATCTTTTCCTCTCTGTACTTGGCTCTAGACCTGATTCAAGGAAAATTATCGAGGAAGCGCCTTCCGATCGCCCTTGTGTATTTTGTAAGGTCTGCAAGTCATGCAAGCGGTACGACTGATCATGTTTATGCAACGTTTTTGGACAACTCGCGATTTATTTACTATTCAACTGTTATGAAAACCTAAAATACTTAAGGCAGAAGATAAACAAACGAAGTTTGAACAGTCAAAGACATATCTTGGTCATTCTTGGGAATTATGCAAATTAGCTCTAACACGTGCGTGATTAAGTAAAGAAAATGATTTGCGTTGTTTTCAAGATGATGGAGGATGAAAGCGAGAGAGATAGCCGCAGGTTTGAAGCAATCGGTGACCTCATTTGGGTATAAAATATCCTCCGCTATGTTTTTTTAGCCCGATTTACACCTACATTTTGAGAATAATTTCTTTTAAATTGGTCAATTTTTGATATGCAAACAAAGATCGAAGGGAAGGGTCACCTTTGATCACGTTGATAAGAATAGGATTTCAGGTGAAGTTTTCATATTTTGTCTGTGAACTGACTGAATATAGCTTCCCACTTGAAGAAAGAAAGAACTCCGTAAACTACACCATTACAGTCGCAGCGCGTTCGACATAAGCTGTGAAATTTATACTTTCGATCTTTGTTTACACCGGTGGTCTAGCCAAAAGTCAATTTTCGCTTGTGGCGAGGCAAAAAAAGAGAATTGGAAAACGAACAAACTATTTTTGAATTATGTGTCCTAAACCCTTTACATAGGAAAAAAAATTAAGGAAAATTTTTTTGGACGGAAGGTCGAGAGGATCGCTCTTAGCGAGAGTGGCACTTAAGTATACATTTTGTGATGAATAATGTGAAAGGGGAAAGAAAATATTAGCTAAAGAATGTGTAACCAAATCGATTTATTAATCGCGAGGAGTCGGGAACGAAAAGACCATGATGAATCCCATTCAAGAATAAATAGAGCGAGGAATAGTCGGGACCAGTTGAATTAGGAAACGAAGAGAAAACAACGAATTGATGCCGGAATCCGTGTGCTTTTCGACCATGTGCCTCGACAAACCCTCAGAATTTCTTTGAGTAACGAATTATCTAAGAAAGCTGTGGTATATTTTAATCGACAAAATAATTTGAAATGTAGCAGTACTCATGAAAATGTAAGCGTCCATTTATCAAAACTGAAGGATTTGGGTTTCTTTCTCTCTTCACGAAGGAGTGATAATTACAGGCATTTCAAATCAGCGAAAAGAATAAAACGATGTAGAGACCGAGAACCGTCTAGAATACCGATGAACAAGGTTTTCAGGACCACGAAGAAAATAAGATCTAGGTGCAAATTAAGATCATTACAAGGAAATCTATTCCTAAATCTTCTTGGTTGTACAGCTTTGCTGCTGACTATAAGCTCTGCAATGTAAGATATCCAAACAGATGTGAGGGCGTAATTGCGTGTCTGTGCGTTACAGTTGGGCTACAATTTTGCTATTTGATTCAATTTCACTTAGCTTTCTCAGTTTTCGTACCCTCCGTGTCGTTAGTTGTAGTTCGTTTCCTTTTTAGTCGTCGATGAAGTTTTTAGTTGTGCGCGCCATCGGCGTTGCGGAATCGATATGTAAGTTTTTAATATTCTGTTTCTATTTTCGTCTTGCCTCATACCCTCCTAGCCATTGTTTAATTACGTTTTCTGCATGTTATTTAGGGATGTCGCGCCCTCGTGGTCGCGTGGAAAAATTAAGTATTCTGTTATTGTAATTGAATTGCGGGGCAAGCTCACCAGGTACAATTTGGTATTTCGTTTCTTATCACATGTTTATTGTGTCGCTAAGATTTCTCTTAGTTATTTTCATTGTATTTCGTTTGTTAATCTCCTCGCGTGTTCTTACACCAGGTCCTCTTAATTTATCGATTCCAGTTTACGAGACAATATAGAAATTTAAAAAGATTAGCAGTTAAATTGCTTTGCCGTCTCCGTAACATATCCCCGTGTCTTGGCACGTTACCACCCATATGCTCGCGATTTTTCTTGGCATTCCAATCTCGCTTTGATGTTCGCTTAGCGTTAGATGGGGATTTTGCACTTAGTTACAAACTGACTGCAAATGAAAGCAAACTTGTAACTTATGCTTTTTCAGTTAACCACAAAAAAATAGCATCAAGTACTCGTAGTGGAAGATTTTCTGTGTCAAGAATGAAGCTTTTGACTTCAGAGGTTCTTGAAATCCAGGTCCTCTTCAAGATGTCAACACTCAAACTACATTCTCAGTAGGCATCACCATGTTGTTAAATTCTCGATTTCGTCAGCTGAGATTGAGACCCCTTGGTGTGGGTGGTGCAGGTAACTGTTTCTTTAGAGCTCTTTCTCATCTGTTATATGGCGATCCACCTCACCACTTGCAAATCAGACAAGATGGTATCAATTATCTCAGGACAAACCCAGAACATTTCATTGAAAGCAATAACCACAGTTCATTAAATGACTTTTTGGTTAATATGTCACTGCAAGTTTCATTGTGTGATGCACTCATTGTCTAAGCAGTTGCTAAGTCACAAAACTTGAGAATTCACATTGTAGAATCCCATGAAAATTTTTCTGACGCAGCTTTAGTTGAACCAGCTCATCTATTGAAACAACTTTCGACAACAATTTATTTAAGTCATATAAATGATGTGCATTATGTATCAACAGGGACTTTTACGTGTACCTCTAGTTCATTAGAAAGTCAGCATACTGATAATTTAAACAAAATAGAACAAAATGTTGTCTCTGAAGAATCACAAAACACCAGCCTACAGAGGAGACCCAACAGGTACATGGGGGAATATAGGGAAAAGAAAAAGGCAAATGAAAGTAGGAAGCAAGCATCTAAGATCAATGAGGTAAGTGTCAAAGGGAACTGCAATGCTTACCTAAGGGATAAATGAGTTTTGTTCTCAAATTGTGTTCAATTAATTTCAGCTAAATAGTAGAAGGTTGTACCCGTGTTACTTCCAGTTTCACAATATTGAACTGTTCCAGTTAGCTTGTCCTTCGTCAATTTATTAAGAAAACATTGGGGAAAACATTGGGGAACAAACGTTTGATTTAATTATAATGATTATACTGAAATTTCACTGATACCCTTGAACTGTATCACTTTCCTTGTTTCCGCTTGGACGGCAATATGTCTAGCACTGTTTATATTGTAACAAGCATTTTTTATTTTTTATGAGAACAGAGCTAACTGAAAGATCTGTATCAGAAGTTTGTGTTGAATGCAATCATACCAGTTCCAGTTACAGAATATTGAGTTCTTTCCAGTTTCGTTGCTTAATTCACTCTGAACCAAAGTTTTAATGGAACAAGTGTTTTCCATTTCTCTAAGTAAGTCCATTATTTAGCTCATGAAATGCCGTTATCCGTACTTTGCAGTCAATTACAATACAGTTTCTGGTTGATGAAAGTGTTACTTTCTACATTCCTTGTTTGTTAGTAGTGTTCATTCCCTATGTACTTTCTTACAATTGAAATGGGTAAATATGTTACAAAACCCCACAATGAGAATCAATTCAGCTCAAAGCTTTGGCAACAATAAACTATATCACTAGCAGTCCCAAAGACTGAGACGTTGCTGATAACTGCGACAGTTCAAAATGCACACAAACAACCAGCTAGCACTAGACATATGTATACCTTTGCATACCTTTTTTTATAATTATTTTGCGAATTTCATGCTTGTAGGCTGGAGCTTTTACATTACCAGCAAACCACGATGGCGAAGGCAACAAGCTCGTGGCAACCATTATATGCATAGAACAATAGAGCAGCATGTATGTTTTAGAACTTTCTAAATTTTTATTCGTCATCAGCAAAACAACATCGGGAAATCATCAAAATTTGTTGGGTATTGCCGTCTTATTTTCTGAGGGGCAGACGTTTTGGACCTCTGAATACTGCAAAACCGCAAAAAAATTCTAGAAAAAAACCGTATCACCGTGCGAAAAGTCGAGAGAACATCGACACAGCAGTAATCACTTCATTGATGCATGATTTACACACTCTAATGAACAGTTCACGAAGGTGCACTAAATATTTGTATATATTGTGGATAAAGTCTATTCACTGATGATCATGTGGATCTGATGTTGATTCATCGATATGTAGATTTCAAGTCTTCCAGAGTTTGAAACCCTCATTGGCATATTGGGTGGTTATGAAAAGGGTGAAAGGGTTGATCGACTGTTTTACTGGGGTCGTCTGGGCAAGAAACCTCGAGGACTTGTTCTCGTACACAACACTGCAGTACTTCACTGTCCTCCTCTTCTACCCTAAGTTTTGATGCAGATAAAACTGAAGTAGACAAAGGGATTTTTTCGTTAAAATGCTCTTACTGAACAAAAGTTGTGTAGAAACAGAGCTGCTTGGTCGGTCGTCACTACGTTTCGAATTTTCAAACAATTCAGTTCGAAACCAATTTTTTAAGATAACTACGACTTCCATCTCATTTCGCGGTGACAGCTTTAGTGAGAGTGATAAAATTTGCAGGTTAACTTTCCAAATGTTGCGAATAGTATATGTGCTCTGGGCGAGTGGTGTTCTTCGCTTACAATCTTCTACCTTTATAAGCATTTCTAGCAACTCCTGATTCTAGGAACGTAATGGTTAGAATTTGTCTTCTTTAATTGGGGTAAAATATACTTTCTCCTTTGCGTGAGTGAAACTCTACCGGGAACCTTAAACATGTTTCAAATCAGTCATTTTGGCCGGGCTGATATCGTCTGATATGTGGTTGCATACCTTAAGATCTCTTAGAGCAATTGCTGATACGCTTTTTGTTTTGAAATAACTTAATAATTATATTGCCTGTCCTGTTTGCACTTAGTTTCCTCGCCCATTCTGATCCAGCTTGCGTCAGCAACCTCAAAGATTTAGTCCTATATTCACCTGAAAACAAGCTTGACAAAGCGATAGGATTGACTTATGTTCGAGAGCTAACCACGTTGAGCCTAAATCTGAGCTCTATTTATTGCAAGTCGCTTGCAAAGAAAGAGAGTAAAGAACAAGCTCGACAGAAAGGTAGGACTGAATTACAATCGAGCACAAATCTCATCGAGCCTAAACTATCAAAATCGAATCGAAATCGTTCAAAGAAAAAGAAAAACTTAAGATCTAAACGACTGTCATACTGGATTGTTATCCCACGTGTTCCAGATGATCTTATCTTTTTCATTACGAACACCTCGAGTATCTCTCGTTTACAAGAATTTTTGTGTAGCTCACAAACCTTCCGTGATGGAGAAGAAAAAACCACTGGCAACACTAAAAGCTGACGGTGATCATGCACGTAGTCGTTTGTGTTTGATTTGATTCATTGTTGGCCACATATGAACTGCACTGACCAGCGATTTGTGTGCCGGCAAAACTGAAGAAATTGTTTTACAGCGCATTCAGTTTCGAGGTTGTACAGTACTTACCAGGTGCAGCCATCAGCACAAGAACAGTCAGAGTGAACAGTACTTCATTCATTTTTGTGATTCCTACCTTGGGTCGAAGTTTAACTTTTCGCGTTTTTTCTGAAAATCTACTGCCACCCCAAATTTATGCATACCAAGGCCAACGCATGACGAAAGCTGGTTCAAATAGGGAAAAGCCTATCATGCTGGGGACCAACGCGTCGAAAGATAATAAACGGTATTTTGCAACCATTTGATCCATTTCAGAGTCGTATTGTTCAGAGCTGTGTTTCACAAGACAAAAAATTGCCCGTGGGATAGATCTAAAAATGAAATTGCAAAGTTGAACTGTACTCACCATGTGCAGCCATGAGCACAAAAACAATCAGAGTGAACAGCAAACGATTCATTTTTGTGGCTCCTATCTTGTGCTGAGGTTTAAATCCTCGTTCTATACCGAACTTAAGCATGATACGGTCTCTAAGGGCGTTAGAAAGATAACAAAAGAACAAAAATGGTCCGGAGGGCAATTTTATTGGTGTTATTATGTTACTTTTGGGATTCACATGGCTGAATAGGAACACAAAATATCATACACCTGGTCATCTAAGTCAGATATGAAATATATTTGCTCATCTTCAAAGATTAGAAGTGTTCCACAGAATTGATCCACAAACTGTGCGTATGGTGATAATTAATGGACCCCCGGTTCATGTCGTGTAGATTTTCGGTCCTAAACAAAACGCTAGTGTTGCATTGATCTCTGTAGAGTGTATGACGCATAGAGCTGGTATAAAAAATTTTAATGTTATTGCGTGCGGTGTAACCACGAGGCTGCGCCTCGTGGTTTCATTTTAGTTGTGAATAGTGTTGACATCATTTCTATGATATATAAGGTTATAGACAATGGAGAATTGTGGTTGATTTGCTATATATTCATAATACTTACTAAAACAGCGAGTAGCCTAATAGTGTACGGCTGTACACAAAATTGAAAAAAAAAATATTGAGCCATTTCAGTTGTTACGTTTTGATCGATTTGTGTAGATCTATACCTGAACAATTTCGTGATGCATTATGGCTGATTCGCGCTTCACCGTCATCACTCCATGAGTACAGAAGAAATCTGGAGCTAATAATTTGTCGTTTAATAACAGAGATATTTTTCTAACAGTGCATACAACACGTAATTTTTTAAGTGCAGATTTTCTGAAGTAAAGAAAATTTGGTAAAAACCACAATGAAAGAGATGCTTCCTTGCCATTTCAGTATATGTTGGGTAACATGTGCTCTACAATGTATCATTCTAACCAGGACACTCAACTACATTGAAGGAAAAAGAGTTTAATAGTCTATAAAAGCCACTCCACAGTTGAATTGATTACAACAACTTTTACAACAAAGACAGAATTTCTTTTGAGAACTATTTACTGAAATTTATACATCCGTGTTTTAAATATACAAAATAAGATATGGCGTATCTGACAGCGATTTTTCTGAGAATCTTTTTTACAAAAGTATATGCAGACATTACCATAGAGATGATAATCCAAAAGGACTAAAAAAAATCATGTTACATTATACCATGTCACTTAAGCAAATCTTTGGAAATTTCCATGGACATTTCTGGATCGATTGGAACGTTAATGAACATTTACATTTTACCATGTCCATAGAAGATCTATGGAAATTTCCATGTACATGTCAAGATCGATTAGAGCTGAACATGTTACATTTTACCATGTTAGTAGAAGGTCTATGGAAATTTCCATGCACATGTCTAGATCGATTACAGATAAATATCTTACATTATACCATGTTAATGGAAGGTCTATGGAAATTTCCATGCACATGTCTAGATCGATTAGAGCTGAACATCTCACATTGTACCATCTTAATGGAAGGTCTATGGAAATTTCCACCATGTCAGGATCAATTATAACCGTACATCTTAAATTTTGCTGTGTTAATGGAAGGTCTATGGAAATTTCCATGCACATGTGTAGATTGATTAGAGCTGAACATCTTACATTATACCATGTTAATGGAAGGTCTACGGAAATCTCCACCATGTCAGGATCAATTAAAACCGTACATCTTAAATTTTGCTGTGTTAATGGAAGGTCTATGGAAATTTCCATGCACATGTCTAGATTGATGAGAGCTGAACATCCTTACACTATACCATCTTAATGGAAGGTCTATGAAAATTTCCATGCACATGTCTCGATCGATTACAGCTGAATATCTTTCATTATACCATGTTAATGGAAGGGCTTATGGAAATTTCCATGCACATGTCTAGATCGATTAGAGCTGAACATCTTACATTATACCATGTTAATGGAAGGTCTATGGAAATTTCCACCATGTCAGGATCAATTATAACTGTACATCTTAAATTTTGCTGTGTTAATGGAAGGTCTATGGAAATTTCCATGCACATGTCTAGATTGATGAGAGCTGAACATCCTTACATTATACCATCTTAATGGAAGGTCTATGAAAATTTCCATGCACATGTCTCGATCAATTACAGCTGAATATCTTACATTATACCATGTTAATGGGAGGTCTATGGAAATTTCCATGCACATGTCAAGATCGATTAGAGCTGAACATGTTACATTTTACCATGTCAGTGGAAGGTCTATGGAAATTTCCATGCACACGTCTAGATCGATTACAGCTGAATATCTTACATTATACCATGTTAATGGAAGGTCTATGGAAATTTCCATGCACATGTCTGGATCGATTAGAGCTGAACATCTCACATTGTACCATGTTAATGGAAGGTCTATGTAAATTTCCATGCACATGTGTAGATCTATTTATAGCTGAATATCTTACATTTACCATGTTAATGGAAGGTCTATGGAAATTTCCATGCACATGCCTAGATCGATTAGAGCTGAACATCTTACATTTTACCATGTTAGTAGAAGGTCTATGAAAATTTTCATGCACGTGTGTGAGTCGATTGCAACTGAATATCTAAGATACGTCATTTTGTCATACAGAAGATCTATGGAAATTTCCATGCACATTGTTTGGATCGATCATGACTGAAAAATTCTTTCATTTGAGCCATGTTGCTGGAATATCCATGGAAATTTCCATGCACATTGTGTGAATTGATCATAGCTGAACATCTTAAATCTTGCCATGTCAATGGAAGATGTATGGAAATTTCCATGCACAAGTGTAAATTGATTATAACTGAAAATCTTATATTTTACCATTCTACTGGAAGATCTATGGAAATTTCCATTCACAAGTGTGAGTCGATTATAACTGAAAATCTTATATTTTGACAATCTACTTTCCAAATTCTGACCTGAGCCGTTGATGCTCAAGCTTCTCTGTATCTGGAATAACATAATCTGGGGGGGACATCAACATTTATTTCTGCATCAGCCTGACATAAATAAAGAAAAGCAAGCTTAAAAAACTGTAGCAAAAACGCTTATTCCAGAAATTTAATATTTGAAGGACATGAACCAGACAGTAGAGAATGAAATGACCTCAACAATAAATAAGCTTCTAATTTAAGTAACTTACAGCTGTATACCATCAAGCTGTAACAGAGATCAGTTTGTGATTTTTCTAATAGTACTTGTCATTGTTACTAATATTATTGTTATTTACAATTATTATTATCATTATTGGTCTTGTATAATGCTAAGAATTAAAATGTAAGATCATCACACTCCATCTGAGCAAAACAGATATCTTCAGTGCATGAACAAAGTATAATTGTTAATGGAAAGTATTGTTGAGATTTTTTGTTTCTATTTATTCTCCATTGTACAGCAGATATTTCCACTTACTTTCACTACAGTTAACCACTGTTCTCAGTGGATGAGGGTTTACCGGTTTCCAGTTTTCCTTTTTGCCACTCCCCCAGTGAAATGGGCAACATCCCCTCCTTCACAGCAAAAACATGCTCAACCTCGGCAGCCTTTGGAGTTGGGGTGTAACAACTCTCAAAGGAGGTCACAAGCTCTATCAATTAACAAGAGAAAACATTTTAAGATATTGTATCCATCCATGTTGTCAGGAGAGGATAAACATCAATCAATTGAAGGCTTAAAATATAACTACACGACTGTCTCAATAGTTATACAAATCTACTCTGCTCCTCTTGAATTTTATATATATTTTTTAATACAAATCCATAATTAGTAAACTATAGATTTTCTCTTAGTTAACTAATTAATATATATACCTCTGTAAATAGCTCCTAGTCTTTTTTCTTTTTTAGTGTCCCCAAATTAGTAAGGGATTTTTCCCTAGCTTAGGATGGCTCTTCATGTAATGACAATTTCAATAAAGTTTTACTACTACTACCACTATTAGTACTGCTGCTGCTACTACTGCTGCTACTGAGGCTGCTACTACTACTACTACTACCACTACTACTACTACTACTACTTCTACTACTACTACTACTGCTACTGCTACTGCTACTGCTACTGCTACTGCTACTGCTACTGCTACTACTACTACTACTACTACTACTACTACTACTACTACTACTACTCATTTTCTAAGGTAGAAGTTTACTGATTGCATTCCTCCTAACAGTACCTATAGAGGTTCTTGTGTCCTTCTTTACCAAAAATTCAGAAAGCCTGTAAGACACAATTTAATATGACTAACAATTAACAACAACATTTAGTATTTTGAAGCTGGCAATTAAGCATCCCAGCAGTGAAACTTTGACTGAAATCGGCAGCATTAATAAGATGGTTCTGCAATGTAACTATTCTCAAAGAGAGTTTTCCTCTCAACTGAATTCAATGAAAATGAAACTCTGATTCTTACTTGTTAAACATCTGGTCAGCAGCTTCATGAGTGTGTCCAAATTTAGTTTTACCTATAAAGACAAAAGTTAGATTTGAAGGAATTTTTTGTTCATGAATCACGTTATAAAAGGAATGGTTACAAATTCGTTTTATTTAATTTAGTCTGATTTATGATTTAGACTATATACGAGAAGAAGCTTGTTGGTGCAACTAAAGGACAACATAAGATGTACTGTACCTTTCATTTAGTTTGGCGTGCATCCATAGCCCATCAAGTACGATTTACCTTGTTTGCAGCGAGTTATTGCCCAGAAGATTCCCACGTATCATGCACATCTCTGCGAGATCCACGGCTTCTAAGCATTTCTCAGCACATCCAGATTTTGTTGCCTTAAATATACAGAAACCCATAGAATTGATGAATATTTCGTAACTTTGAGTCGATATTAGCCTAAATCTCAGACGGTCTGAATCCAGTTTCTCAAATATCCGTCAAAATCACGAGGGCGCCTTGTATCGTCAGAGAACCAGGCTAAATAATCGCCTTCGTGCCTTCATCTTGAAGTAAAAGACTGTAACTCGTAAACAACAAAACAGCGAACGGCGGAAACAAATCACCCAAGCAGCCTCTTTTCCTCTCTCTACAAAAAACGACCAAAACGTTTACTCTTCCCCACTTCTTCTGCTCTATATGGCATAGCCAGCAACAAAATAATATCGATTGATTGGTTTTTTTTTTAAAGTCGTTACGCTGTTGGCTGTTTTGGTGTTTACGTCCACTCTGTAATGGCTATTTCGAACCCAGTCTCTCCAATAAACGACACTAATAGTTTATACGTTGCGCTACAGTCGAATTTAATTCAAGGTCGCACAAGCAATTAAATTCGACGATAGCGCGACGTCTAAAACGAATTAAATTCGTCTCGTGAATTAAATTCGTCCTTGACGTTTTATCCGTCTTGGTAAGACGGATAAAATATCGATAACGCGTCTTCAGTTTTAACGTCGCACCGAGAGTCGCGTATAATGAAATGCATGCATTTTCTTGATGTATTTCAATTTATTTCAAAATGACACCTCTGACCAGAGGCACTGCATTTGGGAAGAGAAATAAATTCAATCCAACTGATTTCGACGCATAAAACCACGCCACGATTTACGTCGACGGAACGACGAATTCGTCTGAATTAAATTCGACCGTAGCGCGACGTATAAACTAGGCCTAAGGAATGCGTTACGATATGTCACTGCGGGAGTTCGTGATACTTCCTATCTAATTACCACAATTATCGCTTTGGATTTTAGAGCCTTTCCTTCTTTCAAAGAAGCAGCATGACACTTCTCGCGATCGCAACCTCCAGGTTTTATCACTTTTCGAACTTTTCCTACGACAGATACGTCTCTCTTTGTTTACTAGATTAGAAATATCAACTTATCCTTTTTTAATTTGGTTAAGATGACAACTAAGAAGTATGATGAAACTTTCTAAATTGCAGACAAAAATTACGTAAACTCGGCCCTTCTGTTACAATTCTTGTTTACAAAAAATTTATCAAAATACATCGAAATGAAAACTGCCTTTTTTATTGATCCTCTAATTTCCCAATAGACGGTAGTTTATAGATTAGGGCGTCAAGATTGTTCCACTATCCTAGTTGCTGTATTATGGATTTATGACGCTCCACTTTGCAGTGCAAATCCAGCTCACTAATACGTGTTCTTCACAATGTTCACAATAAGCCTTTTTTACTTGCTTTGGATGCGCCGCCCAAAGCCCGATTGAATTCCCGGTCTTCCTCTACGTCTAAAGTCGGAAACTTGTCAAATTCTTTCAAAATGGGGCAAAACCTCCTGGACTGATCTTCAACTTTGATAAAATGAAGTTTTAGTTCTCTCATTTTTGCGCGTTTCCGGCGTTGGGTTTTTGAGGTCAGTTCGTTCCTATCTCGTTTTTCACTTTGGATTAGTCGGAAAAATTAACTTTTGGAATACACTGATATCCTTTTTTTTTTTTCAGCCACGTCCACGATTTTAGCATCATTTTAAACACTGGAGGAGAAACACTTGGAGGAGCTCTTAATTGCTCCTTGGCTGCGTGAATAGGTATTGAATTGTACGGACGGTATAAGCTGGCAAACAGTTTTCCGGCTATTCATAACGAGATCTGTTACTTTGAGAACATCAAAGAATTCCTCTACTTTTCCCCCTATATCAACTGCAGTGTTTCTGAATTGAGAATTATTATCCTCAAACAGAAAGAAAAACGTTCTGTTTTTGAGGTTAGGGAAGAGCTGATTAGAAATTTACCTTCAAGGTTGCCGCTTTGCGCCTTGTTGCCGCTGAGGTTTTCATTTTCAGAAAGGACCACATTGTCATCGTCCTCACAACCTGCAGCGCTAGAAGTTTCTACTTCTCACTCTTTGGAAGCTGTGTGCTCGGGCGAGAGTGGTGTTTCAGCTCTTGAAGAGTCTAACGATTCGGTAGTCGATCGAGGCCTCCCTTTTCCGTTTGGCAGGCGTGCTTGCTAAGAGACGTTGAAATACCTCCACGGCTGACTCTACTATTCTCGTAGCTCGGCTCTCAAAGCTTTCTTCAGTAACTGATGTTTCTACCAAAGGTTCTTCGGCGAGACTTGAAGGAATCGAGAGTGACAGTGGCTCTTCTGCAACCGAACTAGAGTAATCCATAATATCCATAGCCGTTCATGTATTCCTATTTCAGTTTGAAAAAACTAACAGTTTCCTCAACAGCGTGATGCGGCTGTCGGAAATTTGAAAACTCCTACGTCATCGGGCATACAAAAGAATTTCTTATGGGGTGTGCATATTAACCAATAAACAAACGATACGGCTTAAATGATCTCAATTCAAAATGGTGGTCGCACATTCTTTAGGGTTCATGCAGGTCAGCTATTTGACAAGCCAGGCTCAAAAAACTCAGTTAGTGAAAAGATATGGCAACAACACGTGGTAGAGGGTCCTCGCTACCTTACTCGAAAGAAGGAAAAAGGGAAAAGCGGCACTATTCCGACAGAAAGTGGTACTTCGCGAAAACAGAAAACGGAGAGGTGCGCCGGCACACTGCATCATTACAATAAATCATCCATTCTAGCGCAGGATGGCACTGATCCTGGGTCTGTTGTTCACATGAAGCCTGCGAGTGAAGATCGAAGGAAACTCAAGGTACGTTTCGTTTCGAGAATTCTGAAAAATTTAAGCTTCAGTCAAAAGAAAAGAGAATTTGCTCTAAGAAAGATCATTTTGAGTTTGTACGAGATAAGGATCATTTCCTATCGTGCAATAGAAAAATAAGTTTGGAGGAAAAAATATTCTTGTGTCTTAGATTAGCTGCATTTGATTTGGCTTCCAAAAAGGTCCGCACTGAGTAAACTTGGCCTGTCTATGGCAATGGATTTCCCTCCTTTCGGCGTTTAGCTTACTCTGACCATTCACTCTCAATTTTTACTACCTTTTACATGAAATTTCCCACACAAATTTAAAGCATTTCGCAATGCGAGCACAATAGCAATCAATCTGTAACACTTTTCAAAAATGCCGCAAGAAAGTTCCGCTTCTGGTCTCCGTTTCTGCTAAATGTGTTTGGACGGAGCCGGCGATGCCGCATTTTCAATCGAATTTACTTTTCACACCAATGTAATTCGTAAAAGATACGGTAAAATGGTTTTATGATATTTCAAACGGCATTCATTGTTTCTTAGGTAAAATAAACCTCGGAAAAAGTCTTCTCCCGGACGTTTCAAGTTGTTCTTAAATCCCACCGACGACCTCAATAAACTGTTGTACCGAGAATTTTCTGACATTTCAAGATTTGGAAAACAAGTCAGAAAATTACTAGAAGTAGAATTGTTCCCCACGTCAAGTTCTGACAAACGACCTGCAAATAGTTCCTCTACCAGTGGCTGCGAGGAAAATCAAGGCAAAAAAACGGTGAGGTGAGAATGAGTCAAACACTATTTCCGTACAACTAAGTGAACCATTTTCTTTTGATGCTGAGACCTTGTCGATTACGATGTTTACGACGACAAACGTAAACGTAAGAGCCAGTGTCATTATTGTTGGCACACATCGAAAAGTGCCACAAATTGGTTTGTGGCTGAGAATGAGGTGGACCTCATGCAGCACATCATAAAGCTTTTCGTGCCTCCAAGAGGGATTGTATTATTGTTTGGAGACTCGTATACTCTAGGTAAGACACAATTATACAAATAAAATGTACTTAAGCTGCACATTTTACAGACATTGACTCCTTTATTTTCTATTTGCTAAAAGAAGTGAGACAAAATTGCTGACTTGCAGTAACCGGCAGTCAAACCATCTGTAAACAATGCCAATACCTGCAAAAAGTAATAACTTGTTTATCCCTTATTTTTATGTGTTTCAGTGAGTTTCTGCCTCAAACTGACGGTTCAAAGGAACGTGAACTTATTATCCGTATATAAGGACGAGAAGCCTGTTTCTGGTTTTAGGAAAGAAGCTGTCACGCTGAGCCGTTCAGCATGCAAGCCGTGATCAGGGTCCAAAGATAACGACGAGTGGAGAATTTGTTTAGCAAAACATGAAACAGATACTATTTTGAATATTCGAATGAGTATTACATGAAAATTTCCATAAACTTGTTTTGAAAAGGAATTTCGGACACTATAAATATGTCACTATAAAATTCCATACACCCATTTTGGGCCAAGAAAGTTTGAAATTATTATTAATTTTTGCGTGTGAAAGGGTATTACATGGATATTTCCACGTACCGGTACCGCTTTGGTCAGGACTGTTTGATACTGTTTGTATACGAGGATAAATATTTCATGGAAATTTCCATAGATCATTTTGGTGAGGCACTATCCGGCACAATGAAATCGTATAAGAATTGCATGAAAATTTCCTTGTACCTGTTTAAATTGGTTCTGAATGGTTGATACTGTTTGTATACGTAAATGAGTATTACATGGAAATTTCTATGTACCTGTTTTGATTAAGAATGTTTGATACTGTTTTGTATACGCGAGTAAGTATTACATGTACATGGAAAATTCCATGGACCTGTTTAATGGCCAAAGGTGTTTAAAATTTTTTTTTTTACGCGCAAATGGGTATTACATGGAAATTTCCATGTACCCGTTCAATTTTGTTTAACAATGATTGATAATGTTAAGTATACGTGAATGAGTATTACATGGAAATTTCCATTGCCTTTTTGTGTGGCACAATTGTATTGAAATCATAAATACTGCTGACAAGTTTTCTTCTCTGAAAAATAAATCGAATTTTAAATGGTTTACTTAACCATTCGAGGGATATATGTGCTGCTGTTTGGGCGAGTTATCATAATATTAGGGTACCGTTCACCACTGATAACTGGAAAAGTAGACGCCAACATGCTCATTTTTTACTGTTTAGTAACAAGTTGAAAGAAACCGATTAAAATGTTTTGAAATTAACTGAAACAAATATAAATTGTGATGGCCGATTGAGTCACTGAAATTGTTGATTGAGCCGTAAGTCTTAATTCATAGACAGCCGCTCGGTGATGTTGGCGATTCTTTGCTTTAACCTTAGTAACTATACCATGGCAAAGTTTGATTTTTTTCCAAATTTCTTACTTCAGAAAATCTGTACTTAAAAAATTACGTGTTATACTTTCATGTGAACATTTCGGGTGCATGAAATCTAAGGACGAAACTGTTTCTGGTCAAAAATCTGTCAGCACAAATTGCAGAAATTATGACGTCAGAGTAAATGTTGAAACGACCTGCACGTAAACACGACATGTTTAAAGTACCATGAGTTTCGAGCCCACTAACTTATAGCCAATCGCTCTGTGCCAAAATGTGTGCAAGTTTTGAACAGCCCTGGGTTTTAAGCCATAGTTTTAAGTATATAAGACTATTTCAATTAAGACCTAACGAACCGTGCCGGTCACTATAAAGTTCGTACGTCAGAGTTGGTTCGGTCTAAGTGACATACTAGATTTCCCGTTATCTCTGATAAGCCAAGCTAACAACTAGGAAGCCGCTATGATTAGAACTTAGGCTCACAAATTTTTAATGCAGGTATAAAAATGCCACCATATGCAACTGATATATCATAATTATAAAAGCTATTGAAAATGCTATTGTTTAACAATGTGTTAAATGTGCACTAGATAACCGCCTCCCAGTTAGCTCAATGGATAGAGCGCTGGACTGTTGTGCGGGAGGTAGAGGGTTCGAGCCTCGGCCGGACTAACACTAAAGGTCTTAAAATAATTGAGAAGAATATGCTGCCTTTCTATCACATCAAGAAATGGTTAGATATTCTGGTCTTCTCGGATAGGGACGAATAAATGGAGGTCCCGTTTCCTGCAGGGTTGGGGGCGGGAGACGTTAATTTCCCACGCACGAGATTACTGTGATGGATGTCCTCCCTTAGGATGGGATGGGTGGTTAACAGGACCCCCATTTATACCAGTGTTTACTGCACTGAAAGGGCTATCCTGTGTAAATATAGATGTATACTCTACTCTACTCTACTCTAGAGATTCTATATCTAATAGCTCAAAATCTTTACATAATCTTGAAGACTGGGCGAATGAAGTAGTCCTCTGCATTCAACATAAGCTATCTAATAAAATGTAAACTAAACAAAAAAAAAAGAACAACCCAAAGCAAAAATTAATACAAAGAGGATGAAAAAGTCAAAAGTCTTGACATAAGTGACAAGCTATGAGAACAGCAGTATCACACTTTGATTTTAGGGTGTCACAGCTCGATTGGTAAGAGCATCCGTTCGAAACTACGACATCGTTATCTTTGGCTTGTTCCCGGGTTATGAAGCATTTCTCACTAAGAAAATACGTTTTTAAATAGCTGGCCTTGTTTGTCCTCCAATTTACTTATCTTACAGCAGGTGTCTTCAGAACTAACGCGGACGTAACATTTCAAAGCGACAGCTGACGAATAAGAAGACCGATAAATAATGAATATGCAGAATCATTTTTCACAAATAAGGAAGCACTTCCTCAACTGGTCAAAAAGCGTACTCGGCTGCCAAGCAGGGCAGTAACATGAACAGATTTTGTTCAACAGAGTTGACAGGACCGTTGAAAATGTCAACAGAGCACCCACGTAGCGGATGGTAAAATGATTCTAAAAAATTTCATGTGATTTGGGGATCTTATAAAAGCCCATTAAAAGTGAGGTAAGTTAAAGACAGTGTGTTTGGAAAGATAAATGCGAGCATAATAAGAACCAATATCATTGCTCTCGGCCGGTTTTAAACCCCTTCATGGCTTAGATAGCATTACTACCTTGATAGTCAGTGTCTGTAGTCCTTTTCAATCTCGACTGTGTTAGTCAAGGTCAAACATCAGTAATTAGAACAATACATGGCAAAAAGGATTCTAAAGTTACGAAGGTCATGGATATTATTCTAATTGGTATATACTGTTTCTTTGGTATCGAGCAATTCAAAGCTTGTAGAACTTTCTTTCTGAGCTACTCGCTTGCAAAAGTGAACTCTTTACCTTTACTGATAAAACTCCTGAAAAGACTTGACACTTCTGTTTAAAATTTCCCAACCCACCTAGGCAGGATTCAAGACGCATTAGGCCTGCAAACTACAATGTGATGTGTTTCGTGTAAATCAAATTATATCCTTTCGAAAGTTGCAACCGGAAACAGACGAGATGAGGAAGAGCAATTTTTTAACCGTATATATGTTTTAGTATACACTGCGGAGACTCTCACGGTCAGCTAACCCAAACAGGTCTACGCTTTTCCTACGTGAAGTGTTGGTTCCTCACGCTATAGCATGATGATGATTATTAGATGCATAGAGCGTTGCTGTAGTAGCTCTGCAGAAGAAAATAAAAGAGGAAAAGTACAGAGCCCTGGTACTTCTCGTTAATTCGTCCAAGCGGGTTGGTAAAACCCCCCAACACAGGTATAAGATGTGACCACGCAACTAATATATCATAAATTTTTAAAGCCATTGACAATACTATTGTTTAAAAAAGCGTTATGCGTGCTCTAGAGACTCTTTGAGCGCGAAAACTTTACACCATCTTGAAGACTGTGCGAACGGGGTAACACGTTGTCATTTAAACTACCTGTAATAACAAAAGAGAAATATGGAAAAAAAAAAAAAAAGAGAAAAGGTCAAGAGTCTTGACATGAGTGACAAGCCATAAGAACAGCAGCCTGGTAAAAGTGTTTCCACAGTTACTTCAGCAGTTCCAGGCCCAGGAAAGTGCACACGGCCAACAGGATGATGCTGAAGGTGAGTTATGAGCCTGCGTTGCATCCGTCATCAGAACAGTAGCCAACCGCACACTGGTAATCCTTCAGAGTGTCTTTCGCTTTATCACATGTTTATTTTAGGGCGTCACTGAACGATTTGGTAGTGCAACCGCTCTGAACTGTGGTATCGTTATCTTTGTATTTTTGCCAGCTTCTGAAGCATGTATCGGTAGCAAAACACGTATTTAAATAGGTGGTCTTGTTGTCCTCCAATTTGCTTTTCTTACAGTCGTCTTCAGAACCAATGCAGGTGTAACACTTCAAAGAGACAGCTGACAAATGAGAAAAGAATAATAAATGATAAATAAAACATTATTACACACAACTAAGAATACGACGTCGAAACAACAATTTAACTTAATGTGTAAAGAAGTTAAGAATTGTGAAGCACTCCCTCAATAGCCAAAACGGATTCTTGCCGCCCAGTAGGGTATAATTCTTGATCATTTTTGTCTAAGTGCCATAGGAAGTGTATAGGAACGCTAGTGGTTCATCTTTTACCCCACCGTCCGTATAAATTACACCTTTCCCCCCTTTTTTTAACCACGCCTGGTTTAATTAATTTAAAGCTCTTACTGATTGTGCCTACATTATTTATCAATAAGACTTTTTTGGACCAAAACATAATAAGAACCCATTATTTCCTCTTGTTCAGATGTAACGGTACAAAATGTTCAATAGCATTCCTATTGTCTGACAGACCAAAAGCAACTTCATATACCAATTTATGAAGTCACAATTAGTGCACGCGAAAACCGAGGATTGTACATGGCCAGTTAACCCTGACCTCATATACCGCAACTTATGTCGTCATACAGGTAACGTCGCACTTGACCGGTATACATTTTGTGATGAATGATATGAAAGGGGAAAGAAAATGTTAGCCAAAGAATGTTTAACCTAATCGATTTATTAATCGCGAGGAGTCGGGAACGAAAAGACCATGACGAATCCCATTCAAGAATAAACAGAGCGAGGCCGAGGAATAGTCGAGACCAGTTGAATTTGGAAACGAAGAGAAAACGACGAATTGATGCTGGAATCCGTATGGTTTTCGATCATATGCGACTCGACAAACCCACGCGAGCCAGTAAATGTGCTGTCGTTGACCAGAGAATTTCTTTGAGTAACGAATTGTCTGAGAAAGCAGCTGTGGCATATTTAATCGACAAAATAATTTTAGAAGTAGTAGTGCTCATGAAAATGTAAGCGTCCATTTATCAAAATTGAAGGATCTGGGTTTCTTTCTCTCCTCCCAACGGAGTGATAATTACAGGCATTTCAAAACAGCTAAACGAATAAAACGATGTGGAGACCGAGAGCCGTCTAGAATACCGATGAACAAGGTTTTCAGGACCACGAAGAAAATAAGAGCTAGATGCAAATTAAGGGTGTTATAAGGAAATGTGTTCCTAAGTTTTCTTGGTTGTACAGCTTTGCTGCCGAATATAAGTTCTGCAATGTAACTAATGTACGATATCTAAACAGATGTGAGGGCGTTCCGTGACTGTGCGTTACAGTTGGGCTACAATTTTGCTATTTGATTCAATTTCACTTAGCTTTCTCAGTTTTCGTATTCTCCGTGTCGTTAGTTGTAGTTCGTTTCCTTTGTCGTCACCGATCAAGTTTTTAGTTGTGCGCGCCATCGGCGTTGCGGGATCGATATGTAAGTTTTAATACTTTGTTTCTGTTTTCGTCCTGCTTCATATCTTTGAAGTCATTGTTTAATTACGTTTTGTGCATGTTATTTAGCGATGTCGCGCGCGCCCTCGTGGATCGCATGTTTATTGTGTCGTTAAGATTTCTCTTAGTTAGGGCCCGGACGCACTGGGCAAATTTTTGTTTGTTTTGCGAAAAAATCTGTCATCAGTTCCTTGAGACAAGTGCGCCCGGTGATTTTTAGATCCACCAAATTTTGTCAAGGCGTACCAAACTTCAAAGGCGCCGTGCTCCTGCCACGGAGCAAGACAAATTTTTGTCAGGCGTGAAATCGGACAGCTTTGTCAATTTTAATAAACGCCATGATTTGAATCAAGAAAAGCTGATCTCTGTTCTTAGTCGTAGTATTTCAGACATCACTGAATGGTTCACGAGCAGTTGCTTTATTAACATTCATCGCAGTGCCTGCATTTTCGAATGACCCACCGTGTGCTAAGCGATATATTCCGATGGCCAAGAACTTTGTAGCTCATGACAAAGAATAGCCCACAGTTATGGAACGCCATAACTGTGTTATGATACTTGTGGTCATGATATTCGGTTCTTACATCCTTATATTGGGTGCTTACATCCTTATATTCGGTGGTTAAATCATTATACGTATGATGCACGATCCTTCGCAGTATATAGCGCTATTTATGCAATAGCGAAAATCAGACCTGAAAAAAATCAGGCCTGTACGGGATTCGAACCACTGACCTCTGCGATACTAGTGCAGCGTTCTACCAATTGAGCTAACAAGCCAACTGGGAGCAGATAGTTAAATCAGATAGTTATCATCACGGGTTTATTACGAATCAACTTAACGGCCTGCTCCCAGTTGGCTTGTTAGCTCAATTGGTAGAGCGCTGCACTAGTATCGCAGAGGTCAGTGGTTCGAATCCCGTACAGGCCTGAAATTTTTTTCAGGTCTGATTTTCGCTATTGCATAAATAGCGCTATATACTACGAAGGATCGTGCATCATACGTATTTAATACCGCAGTTCAAAATATATGAACTTCATATATCCATTAAATCATTATGTTCGGTATTTACTTCATTATATTCGGCGCGTACTTTGTTATATTCGGTGCTTACTTTGTTGTATTCGGTGCTTAAATCATTATACTCGGTGTTTACCTCATTATATTCGGTGCGCACTCCATTACGGCATATAGTATTTCGAAGACTGGACTGGACTGGACTGGACTAGTAAAACGCGGAGTAGTAAAACGCGGAGTAGTAAAACGCGGAGTAGTAAAACGCGGAGTAGTAAAACGCGGACTAGTAAAACGCGGACTAGTAAAACACGGACTAGTAAAACGCGGACTAGTAAAACGCGGAGTAGTAAAACGCGGAGTAGTAAAACGCGGAGTAGTAAAACGCGGAGTAGTAAAACGAGGACTAGTAAGACGAGGACTAGTAAAACGCGGACTAGTAAAACGAGGACTAGTAAAACGCTGACTAGTAAAACGCGGACTTACCAACAACAACAAAAAACAATTTCATACGAAGGCGATCACAAGACTTAATGGCGAGCCAATTCAGTGAGTGACAATCCCTGTTTGACCTATAAGCTACAAATGGGTTTGACATGCGCCAGATACAAACGATTTTATAAGTTTAGGCTAACAAAGAAAGAATTTTATTCAGCAGCAGTTCATAATCTTAAAATACACTTTCGTCGTAAATTTCACGGCAGAAACGCAGGAATTCGATGAATAAAAGTCGCATTAAATCTCCTTGTATCTAGGTAGAAAGAGTCTCATTGACTACAGCTTTTCGGTGGAAGAAACACCGATTTACACACGCCATTACAGAAAACAAACTAGAAGACTGACAACTCCAAAACACATACTTGCATTCACTTACAATTTGACTTTCCGTGACATTTTAAAACGGAAGAGAGGTAAATCTTCGAAGATTAATCGCTGTTAGAAATAAAAAATACTTTCCGTAAGATCTCTGTTTTTCTCTTTACGAGAAAATCGTCGCATGATCAGTTAACTCGTGTGTGTTTGTCACACCAGTACTGCTATTTCTTCAAAAGCGTATGCTTCTTTCCTCTTTAATTGACAGGTGTCACATCGTGACAGTTACTTTTCAAAAAAATGTTTGAAAATTTGTTCGGAAGCCTTTTAACTACCTTTACAAATAAAAATGTTTCGGCGAAAGCTTTCTCTTTAATTTGAATAACATTTGTTTTCTTTATAACTCACTCGCTAACAATTTGTTAAGTTCAAGGAGGATATTCCCGTAATTAAAATCGTAATTGTAGCCCTAAATCATTCAGGTTCTTCAAATTTTAAGATTTTGAACTGCTGCTGAATAAAATTCTTTCTTTGTTAACCTAAACTTATAGAATTGTTTGTATCTGGCGCATGTCAAACCCATTTGTAGCTTAAAGGTCAAACAGGGATTGTCACTCACTGAATTGGCTCGCCATTAAGTCTTGTGATCGCCTTCGTATGAAATTGTTTTTTGCTGTTGTTGTTGTTGTTGTTAAGTCCGCGTTTTACTAGTCAGCGTCTTACTAGTCCGCGTTTTACTTGTCCGCGTTTTATTAGTCCACGTTTTAGTAGTCCGCCTTTTACTAGTCTGCGTTTTACTAGTCCGCGTTTTACTAGTCCGCGTTTTAATAGTCCGCGTTTTACTAGTCTGCGTTTTACTAGTCCGCGTTTTACTAGTCCGCGTTTTACTAGTCCGCGTTTTACTAGTCCGCGTTTTACTAGTCCGCGTTTAAGTAGTCCGCGTTTAACTAGTCCGCGTTTTATTAGTCCGCGTTTTACTAGTCCACGTTTTACTAGTCCTCGTTTTACTAGTCTGCGCTTTACTAGTCCGCGTTTTACTAGTCCAGTCCAGTCCAGTCCAGTCCTGGAAATACCATATGCCTTACTTTATTATATTTGGTGCATACTTCGTTATATTCGGTGCTCATTTTATTATACTGGGTGGCTTATTCGTTCAGTGTTCACTTCATTATATTCGGTATGCATTTCATTATATTCGGTGTTTATTTCATTATACTCGGTGATTAAATCATCCAGTTCGGTGCTTCCGACAACTGGTGAGCACTTCATTATCTTCAGTCCTACCAACATTATACGTGGTGTTAAAATCATTATCTTCGGTGCAAACTTCGTTATGATCGTCACCAGGCTCCTAAAAACATTGTTCGCGGTAATAACCCCACAATACAATTCTGCGATTTTCCGCGTATTTTCAAAGTATTATGAAAATGGCGGAAAAGACTGCATTGGCCTCCATTCTGAAGCGACGAAACTTAAGTAATCTAACAGAAGTATTTGAAAAGGAGAAAATCACACCTGATGCACTTCCTCTGTTATCGGCAAGGGAAATGAAGCAGCTGGGTGTAAGTAATAGTTCTGACATGATGAGTTTGCCTTGCAGATCGGTATCATGGCTTGCCAGTGTAAGTCGAACATTATCTGTGAATTTTCCTTTGCAACAACATTATAGTCAGAAGGGCCTTCAGCTATTCATTGATGACATGAAAAACAGATATGTTTTCCTTATAAATATTTCATGAAATTTTTTCTCTATGACACCCTGCGGGTGTTTTTCAATACCTCTATTGCACCCTAAAACAACTGCCAAAAACGCTTGTTGGTACGCAAAGAAGAACCCAATAACTATATTGCAGATACAGTTTGAGGATAGACGTTCTCAGACATACTTTCAATTTTTTGGGATAATTTTTGGTTTTTCAGTAACCCTTGTTTGAAGTTTGCTCATTTTCGAGATTTGCCGCAGCCGCCATATTGAAGTTTCAACTAACTTGACTATCAAAAAACACTTGATCGCAGGTCGAAAGGTACATTTGAAATTAAAACACGATAAGCTAACTTAAGATGAGACTTGGTTTCTGTTTCTTATCTAGAAAATTACTTAGATTGGTGGAAGACTGGCATATTTTTGCTTGTTGTCAGTTTGTTTACACAAGATATTTGGTGACTACAGTACCAAAAAGTTGCGTTTTGTTGATACTTCGGTTTCGATGGCAAATCTACTTTCTGGGCACTGCAGTTATTAGTTTTACTTTTCAGAATGATCAATCTACGTAAACTCGTTTCCATGACAAACACCGGTCAAATGATAAATAATTTAAACTATGTAGCGTGTGAAACAACCTGCTTCTTAATGTATCCGTCAGCAGACTGTCGGCTTGCTTGTCCAAAGATCAGTATCACTGGCATGAGGAAGTTCGCTGATTTAAACCTTATTAATATTTTAAAAAGCAGGATATGTCCAAGTTTTATTCATTTAGTTATGTCTACAATGTTTATCTGAATGTAATTGTACGTATCCTACTCCAGTAATAGTTCTTTTTGTCTGCTTGCGTGACACTGTGAAGTGTGAATTCTGGAGCTGTCAATTTCAATTTTCTCTGAGAACTTTTCAGAAAATTATCTCATAACATTGCTTCATTAAAACAATAAATCTTTCTCAAGCATGGATTGTAGGTTTTTATTGATGATCGGGAGAATGTGGACCTGATCCAAGATCGGAAAATCAATCTTGTCAGGGAATCCCCCTCGTACCTTGCAACAAGAATATGCGATCTGCGAAATAATACTTCCACAATATCTCTTCCTTATTTTCTGATGAAGAGTAGCTTTAATTTTGTTGATGAAAAAGTCTCCGTAAGAATATAATTTATCTTATACTAAGGGTTTTTTTACCGTCAGAAAACGGCCACCAGGGATTGAATATCGTTTATACCATAATCTACGTTAGTATCAACTGATAAAAGGATATGTTATATGAAGTAGTTTTTGGGCTTTCCTAGAATCCTCGGGAGTGTAATTAAAAGCATGGCTTCGTTTAATGTCCTTTATGTTTACTCGTCTCTTTGAGTATTGCCACCCTCCATAGTGATAGACAGGATAGCAGTACTGAAACTTATTCAAATAGTGTTCAAACTTTAGGTACTGAAAAGTGCTGGAAACCAGTGCAAGCTATGACGCTTGATGAGAAGAGTCTATTTATTCATATTTCTGTTTGTTTTGATAGAATTTTGTGCCCCAAAGGGGCCATTACCCCTACGCGGGATGGTTGAACGGTTTGGACAGAGTTTTGTACCCGGCCGTGTTCACTTTCACCCGTGTTTGGATCATGTCGTGGGAAGTTGGGACACGAATGAAGTGTACTTCGCCGGCGAGAATACGGAAGATCGTCATCCGTGCAAAATACGATGCTTGGCAGCCAATTTTTATCTTTTATTCCATTTGCGTTTTTTATATAGAATCAAAACGAATTTGGCTGGTTTATATAAACTATTCAAACGTTATTAGTTCCAGCATATCAGTCAAGCAATTGAATATTATTCAAACGCTAATAGTATCAATCAATTAATTCTCCCTACAAGAGCTACAATTTATTTCCAGTTTATAACATTACGTGACCTCACTTGTGTCAGATCAGGAGCTACGCCTCCAAGAATGATGGAAAAATGGAAAAGACAGGGTGAAATTGACCTTTTAAGCGTGGGTTTTTATGTTACACTGTAATAGTAAGAAAATAAATGGGTTTAGATGGAAAGGAAGTTGCTTTATGATGACTTATTGTAGTTGAAATTCAAAGTGCGAAAAATTCCGACTGCGTGTCCACGTCTATGAATAATTGGCAATATGTTGCCCATTACGGGATATTCTTGTTGCTTGTCGAGAGAGCCTACCTGAGCAAGTCGCGCAAAAAGCAAATCTTTGGGACCATAACATTCAACTTTAGAACGTCACTATGTTTAAAAAGAAATTTGGGTTCATTCTTTGCACGCTATTGATATGTGGGTCTTTTTACATATTACTTCCAACATGAAAAAGAGTGCAGTCATGGATTCAATGATGCCTGTTATGCGTGACAGATCAGACAAGTGATCGAACCGCGTCGAACGTTCCTCGATTGTTGCAATGTGTCAGGTGATTTTATGTCTACCAGTGCAACACCGAAAAGTGTTCTGATAGTAAACGTCGCCAACATGAGCCGACTTAATTAGCAAAGGTCGCTTGTGAAAAGGAGAAAGCAGAATTTAGCACGAAACAAACTAACATGTCAAGACGAGCCAAACATGTAAAGACGAGGTCAAGAGGTGAGTCACAGCAGATTTTGTAAACGTTTCTCGACAAATTTCTGTTACGTGTACCTCTACATTTTTCTATGGTCCATATTTAGCTTATTCAATTGATTTTGCTTCGCTTAACAATTTAGAGGAGCTTCACATTGGAAACTTTTAACTGCAAACATGTGAAGTGTTAATACCTCAAAATGGCGGATATTGAAAATTGGCTTACTTCAGGAATAAAGGCTGATAGTTTCGAAAGAAACTGTTTGGGGCTGCGTCGGTGGGAGTACTTCAGGAATGTCTTGTTGTACAGATACGAAAGATCCCAAGGAAATAAAACGGTAGAAAGTCGAAGCTATCCTTGAACATGGCTCAGGAGATTTCCTGGTCGACTTCATTGCGTACCGCGGGCATTTTTGGCACGTTTGTTTGAAGCACCAACGAAATTATTTCAGAGTAGCCGTAGGTGCACTTGAAAAAAAAATCATATTCTACTTTTTAAGAAAAGGTCATGAGTTGGTGGTGCTGCCAATCAATTGCAGAAGCATCAGACGAATAGGATTAGTGTGAAAATAATTTAAAACTTGCGATGAACTGACTCGACAGCGCCACGAATCAGAACAATTTCAAAGGTTTGTTAAAGAAAATATGGTAAACCGTTTCAAGTAGATTTCTCCTTTACAAGCGAGAACTTTAACAAACGAACATTGCTGTCCTATGTATGGGACTTAAGCCTACCAATTGACGAAGTATGGGCGAGAATGAATTTTGAGCTGTGTCCGCGATTTCTTTGATTTTTACTGACATTTACTCTTACAAGGTGCACGGGAGTTTCCGAGAAAACGACACTTGGGTAAAACTTTTTAAAGACTTTTGTAGCATGAGGCGCTACGAGAAGTTGCTACAACCTGCATGATTATGACTACATGCTGACACAACAATATCTATTAACTAGTACTCGCAGAGGTCCAGATTGATATCGTTTCCACCATGAAGTAAAGCAAAAACCGCTTGATGCACCCCGGAGCTTATCGGTGTGCTCCCTCTGGCACCACGAGCCTAAGAGGCATTTAAGAAAAGTCGCCGACCGGTTTTTGCCCCTGCAAAACAAGTAACTCATCACAGAGTTTCTGTGGCAGATTATACAACCATGGAAGCCGGAGGTCTAAGACTAGGTTTACACTAGAGGAAATTGTTCCGGATTTGTGATGAATCCGACACGTTTTAGTACCGGATTCATTCTGCCGTTTACACGAAAGTGGACGAATCCGAAATAAAAACTTCCCGGTTTGGTCGTGTCTCCGGAGATTTTGAATCCGGAATTTAAAGTGGGAACTTTGAATCCGATAACTTTTGAATCCGGAAAGTTTTGTCGTGTAACCGCTTTTTTTCTCGAATCCGGATATTATTTCTACCTGCAATCATTTGAGTTTGCGGTGAAACCAAAATGGATCTGGTGCTAACATTGCTGGCGGTCTCCGGTTGCCTCATCCTCGGAGACCCAGGGGCTGAGTCGATTTCAAGTGAGGGCATGAAGAGCCCCTGGGGACATTGTCTTACAAGACAAGTTCCAAACGGTCGCAGTCGTTCTGCCATCTGATTGGTGCCAGAAAGTCTTTGTGTTTTTCTGCCCAATCAGAGTGAAGTGTGCTTTAGAGTCCTTTCGTGTGTTTTAACACGGACATATACTTGTAGCCCAGTTGCTCGCTATGTTTGTTTGAAACGTGCGACAGAGATGTGCTTGAGGTGAAAAGTTTCAGTCTCGGCACACAACTTGAGAGAAATCGATCAGATTGTCCGCGAAAATCTTACCGGAAATTATACTGAATACTTTCGCAGGTATCACTAGAGAACGTGTTTTAAAGTTTGCGAGGTTTGTATACCAAACGATGGTTGCAGTCATTGATATGTCGCTTGAAACGATAAACGAGATTTAAGCTAAAATCTTTCTAGATTTTTTGCATAATTTACTGACTGAAACTTTGCCAATCATGTGAAGTTATTTCGTCGCACGGGCCACGCAGCTATGTCGAGCAACTGGTACTTGCGGAACTTTCTGTGCATGCCAAAATCTAATCTCATCTTCGCTCGAAAAAAAAGAAAAGCTAAGCGTGGAAACATTTGCTTATTAGATGTGGGTAGATGACCCTGTACTACTAAGCAGACATTTGCAATAAAGCAAACCCACTCTTTCCATCCAATATTTCTTGGTCTTTGGTTTTGTTTTTCCCATTGAAAACAGCATCGGATTGATTCCCAATGATCAAAGGTATTTAACTTGGTCTTCAGCAATCGACAGACTGAGGTGACATGACAATGACCAAGGGACTAGAAGAGAATCCGTGGCCTTCCTGGCTCAAGAATTTCAACACTCTAGACAGCAGTTGAAAGATTAAGCTCTTTCCAAACCCCTTCGGTAATTGCCCGAAAACATCTCTCCTTCCCACGATGTTCTCGTTAATAAGTTTTTGTTCAGATTTTAATTAGCTAACCGGAAACACAGCTAAGCTTTCTCTTAGCACTTGCTGGAGGTCATCCACGAACTTAACGTTCTCTGCAACCTTGGCCGTATTGTGAACGACTTTACTACTAAGATTAGATTTTGGCGCGCAGAGAAAGCGGAAAGCTAGGTAGGCGAAAGCGCCAGTTGCTCGACATACCTGCGTGGCCCGTGCGACGAAATAACCGCACGGGATTGGCAAAGTTTCAGTCATAGCAAATTATGCAAAAAATCTAGAAAGATTTAAGCTTAAATCTCGTTTATCGTTTCAAGCGACATATCAATGACTGCAACCATCGTTTGGTATACAAACCTCGCAAACTTTAAAACACGTTCTCTAGGGATACCTGCGAATGTATTCAGTATAAGTTCCGGTAAGATTTTCGCGGACAATCTGATCGATTTCTCTTACGTTGTGTGCCGAGACTGAAACTTTTCACCTCAACCAAATCTCTGTCGCACGGTCCAAACAAACATGGCGAGCAACTGGGCTACTAGTATATGTCCGTGTTTTAAAACACACGAAAGGACTCTAAAGCACACTTCACACTGATTGGGCAGAAAAACACAAAGATTTTCTGGCACCAATCAGATGGCAGAACGACTGCGACCGTTTGGAACTTGTCTTGTAAGACAATGTCCCCAGGGGCTCTTCAAGCCCTTACTTGAAATCCACTCAGCCCGTGGGTCTCCGAGGATGCGGTTGCCTAATCTTGTTGCAGGTTCAGGCGATAAATTTTATCATGTGTACCGCAGTATTTCTGAAGAAACGCAAATTATTATTGCAAGGAAGTTTAACGTCAGCCACACTCAGTAATCGCCGACGACGTAAACTGCTTGGCATCTGTCCAACTCAAATTTGCCTCAGTGGCATCTGGATCTACCACACTGCCTTTTTTGGGGGAGGCATTTTCACTTTGTCGATCGAACGACGAAACAACACTGGGCTTGGTAACCATTCCATTTCGAACGTTCCCGGAGTTGTCGTTGTGTGTAAACGGTCAGGAATCCGAATATCCTTTCAGTGTAAACGCCGACGAATCCGAATACTCCAAAATTGATGAATCCGGAAACATTTACGAATCCGGAAAACTCTCCTCTAGTGTAAACCTAGTCTGAGTGTCGATTCCTCTAGGGGACTCAGAAACTTTTCTTTGTCCCGCGCTCTTGACAAGAAAAAAACGTCTTCCTCTTACATTATACTCTATTTTTCAGTCAGGAGAGATATCAACCTCTTTCTAATTCTAACATAAGTTAGGTGTAGTATGCAGTTTGTATCCAGGATATGCAGTTGATGGTGTTGTGTGATCGTCTGGGTGAGAGAGTAGCTGTGAAGAACCTTGTTTCCCGAGACGGTCAGTATGTGTAATTTTTTTGACTGACTTGAAGTGAGGCCATAATCAGAGTCAAGTGTGTGTTGACTATCATGATCAGGCTCAAGTTTTTGAAACGTCACCAACTTGCACTATTTAGTAGAGGAAATTTTAAACGTGAGTCGTGGAAAAAGTTATCCGTAAACTGATTGTTGCTTTCCACAAAGTGTCACTTTGGATTAACCGTTAGCCGTAAAATGGCCAAAATTATAACCGTAAGCCATAAATGCCATGATCCCATTGAAACCCTCTGAATATGTAGTCCTATTTTAACTGACGACTACTCTCACCTGCACGATTGCACAGCTTCTCCCTTCCGCTAAATAATCAAAGTGTCACATGAGTATCCGGCTCATTCAGGTGAATGGTTCCCCTTCTCAGCATGGACTTTTCCATTTGTTTAATTTATATTTTCAGACATTGCTTTAAAGTGTTTCCAGTGCAAGGGCTTAGAAAAGTACTGCCTTCAAGACAGACTCAAGCGCAACCGAACACAAGACGCTTGCAATCAATACGCGGACAGATGCAACATAAAAACGTTTATGCTTGATATTGGGAAAAATGAGGTGACCACAGGCTGTGGAAGGAAAACTGAGTGTAGATTAGATGCGCAAGATTGTGGGAGGAAGCCGGGAGTTCCCACTATAGATGTCATGTGACCTGCTGCGAAGGAGATTATTGTAACAGCAGCAATCAAATCTTCCGCAGAGTGCATGCTAGCATCATGTTTCTCATGTGTGGTTTTTATCTATTATGATAAATCTACAGTAATTCAATTTATAACATCAAGAACTTTCCATCAATATTATGCTTATCAGTTATTCAGGGTGAAGAACGTGGATGTCCTCCCCTGGGTGGGATGGGTGGGTATTGGCCCTGAAAAGCCCCTATGGGGAGTGGTCAATTAACCTATGTATGTGTATGTAAACCTTTTAATTACGAAACATTATGGCACCGTCAGTCATAAGGGACCGAAGGAGGTCATTGCAGGGTTTTGGTTGTGTTACGATAACAATTACCTGATCCCCCATAAGGCTCTGTAATATTTTTATAACCTCCCGTCGCCCCCTCCTATCAGTGGCAGTTAGTTGGCGGTCAATTTCTTTAGTCTCCCCCTTTAAACTCTGTTAGTGGCAAATGATCCCCCTCCATTCCACTTGTAAACCTTTCCTTAAATTCCTCCACACCCCACCCCCACCCCCACCCTGGCGGAAACAGTAACTTGTCCCTAAGTATTCCTCTCTATTTCAAAAGCGAGATTATTCCCTTTCACTCATAATCTGCTGTCCAGGTGGTCGTTAAATTCTTTCAAAGATATACTTTGCAACGCAGCTTTACCGTGATTTTGTACACAGATGAAAACGTCGATCAGTCTTTTATAAAACGATGCCATCAACAGCTTAGTCAGTTTCTTTCCTGCTATATGGAACAAGTGAACCCCTAACTCGCATGAGTGACCAAAACAGAACTTCTCCTTACAGCATCAATATACAATGTTAACCCGACAAGTGCTGATAATAGCCGAAAAATACATCACAACATGGTGACTATTTATTGATCCAATACCAATTTCTCCGAACCTACATCACGAGTATTGTATCGCAGGCAGTAAGGAGATTTATTAATCAGACTTTAGGAGTGAATAGGTTAAGCAGGCAGTATGTTGCTATTTGACTGACTGATTAAATTTAAAGGTCGCACTTATGGAAGAAGCAAAAGAGTACTGTTGGTTTTTTTGTATAATAAGTAAACAGACTTTATTCTGTATAATTTTTCCACCAAACCTAGATAAAGATTAACATTAAATCGTATTATTGTCCTTAGTTTGTTCATCACTTTTATTGTTTTTAACTGAAACGAATTGAAAATAAATTTTTTGATTGAAACGAACAATCTCAATAAAATGCCTTTATGTATGGTTTTATGCAAAATCTGGAAACATTCTCTACAACAGTGCTGTAATATATTCACTCACACCTTAAATTAGGGACCTTAAACAGCCACGACGGCGACGGCAACGAGGACGTGGAAAAACAAGAGATCTAATTGACAGAAAAATAGGTCAGCACATGCATTTTGAAACTTTGTACATTTCTTAGCCGTCCTATGGAAAACAACAACGTGAAATCGCCAAAATTTGCGTCGTCTGCGAACCGAAACCACGACGGCAAATTATATCAATTTCCATTTGGAATTCAACGCTACTTTTATACGTCATGCTGAAGTTGAGCTCGGGCGCCGTATGAGACAGTAAGCTCATGCAGACATTTTTGAAATTCTAACTAAGAGTAGAAATTCATTTTTTAATCGAAGTCTACCTTGGCGTTGCCGTCCTGACTGCTTAAGGTCCCTATTATCAACACAACACGGGTGACTTTTATCAGCTTGTTCAAACGATACATTTCCTTACAATATAGTCTTAATTTCATCTGGTGCTTGACATAAATTTCTAACCACAACACGCTAGGTAAAACTCAATGTTACACTCTTCTACAAATAAATTCTATACATCAGGTTAGCGCACAGAAGTCCTGACATCATCACAAGATGTGCTGGAGAGACACGTGACCCAGGATTGCACCAGTCTCCTTCACAGCACCATGCATGACAAATCTTCTCGGTCTGAAGACCCCCCTTGGTCGTGCGCTCACTTCCATCGCAGCGAGAAATTTCTCTGTTGCAGATCCGTTCACTTGCGCACCGTTTATTAAAGATCTTTCTTCCATCTTGCTCCAGGAAGATTGTCATACAGTAGATATAGTCTCGCGCGCATCTCACCGTATACTTTGCAATATCCGAGTGCATCATTGCCAGACTACACTGTTCATTGTTCCCATCGCATTTGTAGCAGTTCCCTGCCTCCCTGTAGGCTTCTGAAAGTCAAACAAAATCGAACGAAAGTAAAGTGACTCAGTGATCACTGTGCGACTTAATGCTGGCCATATGACCACTATGCAGAATCTAACAAGTACAGTTTTTCTGTTGGGCAGATGATTTCTTATGGAAATTTCTCGCACGCTTTCAGTTTGACAAGTCTGTTTACCATATTCATGATTTATACACTTTACTCATTATGCATTCTGGTGTAAATAATTGCTTGAATTACGTATAGCGTATGGGATTCTTATTAAATTTTTAGAGAAAAGGCCATCTTTAAATGAAACGCAGCCTTCGTTTGATACCAGGCGCTGGCTCGAGCTACTGTTGTATGTGGAAGTTAAGAATATCAAAATATATTCAGTTGCTATGACATCTAATCCCTGAGTTACGTTTGCTCAAAAGTAAACTAAATTATACCCAATTCGCACCAGCAAAACACTTAGTTAAACGAGGTATAAAAGAATGAAAATCAGCGATAGAGAACTGGAAAAAAAAACATTTTCCATAGGATTCAAATAGTCGCTAACTTGATTTTTCAATGTGTTACATTTGAAGTCGACAAACATCGGTTTAAGAAGCTTCTAAGACTATAAAAAACAAATTTAAACCGTGTCTAACAAAACAGCTTTAAAACATGTTCAAGCTTTGGCGGGTGTGAATCGAGTATATCACATCTAATCCTAAGCTACGCTTATGCAAAAGTAACCCAAGATAAATTTAAACTCTAAATTCTGGACTCCGCATAATGACAAAGAAGATATGGGTCTGAGTTCGATTACGAGAGTCTACCGCGGGCAATAAATGAAATTCATATGTCATTAGGTCTAAAAAAACTTCAACTCTCAGTAAAATGAACAATTCCTAGGCCTTCATAAAGACCTCTCTGAGTTGAGCCCAAATGAACTCCCAACACATGCATGCATGCAAGCATTTATCCGCAAGTAAAAAAAAATTATATGGGAGTTTTACTTACCAATAGTTGCTGGCACTACAAATATCAGAAAGTGAACGAGAGGATTTTTCATCGCCACCAAATGAAAGAGAATGTAGTGCTTATTTTCCTTGGAGGGCGAAAAGTTTAGGCTCAGAAAAAATTCAAGGCAAAGATGGTGGCTGAGTTTCTGATGAAAATGTCTGCTCGTACATAGCTGGACGAAATTTGCATAGAGAACAAGATGTTTTCCTTATGCTAGATTTTAAAATTTATGATTTCGATCTAGATTCATGATTTTGATATACATAACTGACCGGCTGTTTGATGCATGTTTATGTGGCTTTTCTGATTTTAACGGATGAGCAACAGCCATTTTGAATCCCTTTCAAACCATGGAGACTTGTGTGAATAAACCAAAACTCTGAGAGATTTTGAGAAACTGGTTCATCATGTGGGGGTATCCTTCCGAAGAAAAGAAGGCCTGAATAAAACGAACATCTTACGTGAAAAGAGGCCGTAAAAGTTTAAAAGAAGCATGCATCTCTTCACAGTTTTGAAAAATAAGATTACGAGTGAAACCGTTCGTGTTTTTCATACATAAGATAAGCAAAGAGAAAAATCAACACAATAAATAAAACGAATGACATTCGTGCGCTTGCGCAGTACTTCATAATAGTGACAGGAATAACAGATGGATATCACATTGATGAGACTGCATTTTGTTTGTAATATCATTTTCTCTCCCTTCAGTATTCTTTAGACAAGGGAGAAAAAATCTTTTGCGGGGGTAATGGCGTGGGAGGGGTGGGGGGGAGGGAGAGGATACCAGGGGCGGATCCAATAATTTTTGATTGGTGGGGTCCAAACTTTGGTTCAGAAACGACTGTTGGACTATTTTGAGGCAAATTACCTCTCCCCCACACCCCCCATACCCCCTCCCACCAGTCGCGGTTGCATGTTATTCCTTGGTCGCTTACTGTTTACTTGGATTCATTAAAAAGATCAGCTAGTTAAAAAGTGATGTACGCTCCTGTCGATGTAACAATTTCAATTTCAAAGCTGTAAGCGTCAGGTCTGTTAGGGGGGTCCGGACACCCCAGAACCCCCTGGATCCGCCACTGGATACACATCTCGCGAGTGTCACAAGTGTCATAGCACACTTGTCCGGGTTCTAAAATAAGAACTGGGTTCCAAGCACGTGATTACTGACGCTTTTTATCTCCGCTGACCAGTAAAACACTAACAAAATGGCGACCTAGAATTTGGGAGAAATTTTGGCAGACTAACAAATTCGCAACCTTGAACCCTATTTCATCTGGTTGATGGCTCTAAAATAACTGTAAATCGCTTGTTCAACACACATAGAATGCCTGAACACGTAAAGCACATCGAATGGGAGGACATGGACAAGAGAAAGTTCTATTTATTTGGTCCGACATTCTTTCTTGGTATTCGAGCTTTGCTGTATCCGGCGAACCTTGTGAAAACCCGACTTCAAGTTCAGCGGAAGAAAGCTCTTTACAATGGATCCTTCGATGCGTTTGTGAAAGTAATACGTTTTGAAGGCGTGAGAGGACTTTATAAAGGATTTATGGTGAGCAGCTTTGGTCTTTTATCAGGGCAATTTTACATCACCACTTTAGAGTTGATTCGAGCTAGGACGAAAGAATACAACAATGCTGTTAGAGGCCTCCTGGCCGGTGGTTGTGCCTCGTTAGTTGGACAAACGATAACGGTCCCTGTAGATGTTATTTCTCAGAAGCTCATGGTACAGGGTCAGGGTGAAAATACGGCCAAACTCAAGGGAGCATCGACTATCATTAGAGAGATTATACAATCAGATGGACCGTTAGGGCTTTACAGAGGGTACTTGATCTCTCTAATGACTTATGCACCCAGTAGCGCAATATGGTGGTCCACATACGGACTGTACACTGGACTAGTGGGTAATATTGTTATAACAGGAACACCTCATATGCTTGTTTTGGCAATGGCTGGCACCATGGCAGGGTTCACCACTGCAACACTTACAAATCCCTTGGATATAATGAGAACTAGATTGCAGGTTTGTTGTTGTTATTTTTTTCTTTTAATAATTGTTCTAGATCCACCTAAAGTGAAATCAACCAAATTCAGAGGCCCTTTTTAAAGTTCATCTTGTTTCTCCTAGGATAAGATTATAAATATTCTTACTTGTAACTCGTTAAGATGTAGGCAGGGCTGGATATCAAGATTTTCAGTTAACTTGCATCATCTTATGAGCAATATTGTGAGTTGATGACTGAAGTTGTGGGCCAAAGACCAGCATAGTAGTCAGTTGAGGTCACTAACTCCGGCCTCTCGTTGAGTTTTGAAGTAGGAGGCTAGGAAGGTACAGTAGAGGGCTGCATGAGTTAGCACAGAAAGCACGAGCTTCAATTCTGGGAGGCTGAGGTTTTTTCACCTTCATCATCATCATCATCATCATCATCATCATCATCATCATCATCATCAAAAACTTTATTTAGTAAAGTAGGTTACAGTGATTATTGGCAGCCAGTGAGGTGGATGTGGACCTACAATTAAGTAATAAAATGTGAAGTAATAAACAAAATAATTTACAAACAGGGCTGTGGTCTAGCAGTGCCCAGTAGCCCCTGGCACATTACTTTTACTCTTAGGTGATTCAGGAATCTTGAAAAGCATATGCTGGGCACCTTGGATTTTACAGTTTCAGAGCACTGGGCTCCCTTCAATTTTTCCTAGAGCACAGCCTTAATAAAAATTACCCTATAGTATTTAAATATACAACTGGCCATGATTAGATTAAAAGTAAATTCAGTATCAAATCAATAAAATAAAGTCATAGACTATTAAAAATTCAAGCTGATCTAGAAACTTAGGTACAATGTAGTAATACTTAAAAATATACAAAATCTTGGTCTTTCATAGCTATCATGGATGATTTAAATGAGAAGCTACTTATGTCTTGTGAGAGCCTACATAAAACATTTTTAGAACTGTCTTTTTGAATGTTTGCATCGAAATTTACCAGCCTATTAATAAAGTTCCAGATTACTGGAACCTCTGTATTGTGCTGATTCCTTTCCCACTTTGTACTTCATCTTAGGGATTTCAATCTGTAAACTGCCCCTATGTGATGGTCTGTTGTTCAACCTCAAATAAAAAGGGGTATATTTAACAATTATTCCATGAGCGCACATTGGATATGAGATGATAGATAGCCAATGAGGTGCGTAGCGCCTTGTTGGCTATAATCATCTCATATCCAACAAGCGCGAGTGGAATAATTGTTTTATCAAAAATGTTAAATTAAAATTTTAAATTTTATCAAATTTTATTAAATTTTTAGCTCCCTTTTAATTTTAAGCTGACATGTACGCTCGCCATGTTTGTAGATTTTAGTATATTGGCTGATATACCATAATGGCTAAGCCTATAAAAAGTCTTGAATTGCATTATTCAATGATCTAGTTTTTAATAAAAGTCTTCATTGTTCAAAACACCATGCAGAAAATAATGTGCATTGTTAGGGGCAATTGTACAGCAGATTCCCAATCTTAAGTGATAATGAGTGTAAGCAAATTCATTCTTTTTTTAGAAAGAAAAATTCCATAATTTACAGATCAAGTTCTGGGCTAGAAGATCTGACTAATAAGGCTATTTACTATATGGCTGTGTCTCACAAGGACTGGGAACAACTGAATTCACAAATTTGATTGGCTGAAATCACTATTGAAAGTGGTCTATCTAGACCAGCATCTAGACTAGTCTAGAAAAAAAAGTTACAAAGAATATAAAAAATTGGCATATAAGATACAGCCCTATAATAAACATCTTATTAACCAAGCTAGGTCGGTCTGTATGGGAGAATCTTGACCTCGGTCGCTCCTACAGACCTCACTGCATTCAGTCTGTACTGGCGACCTCAGTCAAGATTCTCCCGTACAGACCTCCTGTTTGGTTATAAGAACTAATTAAGTAGTGATAGAAAGTGGTGGAAAATTTATTAGCACTGCCTAACAAAGGAAATGTTCAAATGATCTTGCAAAGTAAGCAACTTTGAGGAACAAAGTATCTTGCAGTGTATTCAGCCAGTACCCAGCTCTTGTTAAACCTTGTCAACTGCAAATTCTTACAATACGATATGCTGGCACTTGTTTGGGAGTGACTCATATGATAAACCTGTACTCAGGGGTCAACACTCATGGTAGCCAACTAGCCACAGACTAGTAGAAATTCAGTTTTGGTTGGTGGTTTTTTATTTCCACCAGCTAGTAAACAAACACCTAAGATGTCACTAGCCGCTTGGCTAGTAGGTGGAAAAGTTAGTGTTGAGCCCTGTTGTACTCCTTCTAGCATTTGTGAACTGCCTAAATGTTACTGATTTTTCACTGTATGGCTAATCTTCCTCTTTATGATTATGTTACTCTGCAGGTTGGTGGTGGAAGATCAGCATTAGTGTTCCAGATGTTTGGTTCCCTTCTGAAAGAGGAAGGACCCAAAGGATTAACAAAAGGTTTATCAGCCAGAATTTTAGCTATGGTTCCATCAAGTCTAGTGATGGTACTTGGATATGAGACAGTCAAAAGACTTAGTTTGAAAACATCAGAAAAGGAGATTCATGTACAAGAAGAAGGTTACTTGAAGGCATCATTTTAATGGAACAATTTATGCTTGATATGTGTATTATTGTAGTGTTTATCCCTTTCTAAACATGGGTGAATTTCAAAGGAAACAAAGGGACCTTGCTCCCCTGTCTTCTCTTGGATCATATTCTTTCTTTCTTATTATTATGTTTCTTGAGTGAATGGTAAAGTGTTGTTGGTGTGAATTAAAGTTTAGATGTGATCACAATTTTTTGGCTGGCCTTCTTTTGATAAATACTCTTAAATTGCAATTGTAGTAGGTAACTGTATACAGTCAAACCTGTATGAAGTGGTCACCCATGGGGAATGGAGGGCTGAATGTTTGACACAGGTTCCACAAAATAGGATTATTATTTAAAAAATGCCATTTTATATCATAATCGATCACGTAATAATTATACAAAAAATTGCTCAAAAATGTTACTCATATTGATTTTAGGAGATGAACGTGAATTAAATTTTACTTTAAAGACTATTCTTAGTTTTATTTGAATGACCCTGCTTTAAGTGAATGTTCAATACAGATGAAGGACGATACAAACAGGCCTTTGAGACTGAGTAAAAGGTGACCATGACTGCTTAATAGAGGTCATCACTCAGGTGAAAGTTACAATGTTTCAGGGGGAAAAATTTCAGAACTTTGAAAACTGATGTATAATGCGCTCTATCCATTGAGCTAAGAACCTCCCGGTTAGCTCAATGGATAGAGCGCTGGACTGTTGTGCGGGAGGTCGAGGATTCGAGCCCCGGCTGGACCAACACTCAGGGTCTTAAAATAATTGAGAAGAATAGGCTACTTTTCTATAACATCAAGAAATGGTTAGATATTCTAGTCTTCTCGGATAGGGATGAATAAATGGAGGTCATGTCTCCTGCAGGGTTAGGGGCAGGAGACGTTAATTTCCCACACACGAGATTACTGTGTGGTGGATGTCCTCCCCTGGGGTGGGATGAGTGGGTAACAGGACCCCCGTTGATGCCAGTGTTTACTACGCTGAAGGGGCTATCCTGTATAAATAAAGATGTCTACTGCTACAGGGTGACTGCTTAAAAAGGTGCCTTTTGATGCAGATATGACTATAATTTTTGTTGAGGGAGTATTCCATACAGGTATCATTGACTCATCAAATTTGCATGACAGATTACATGCATATGAAAGGATTTCCTTCCTTCTTTCCCATTTTATCAAATTTCTAACTGTACCAAAGATAGAAGTATTACATGACTTGGCTTTTAGAACATTGAATAAGGGTCTTAATTGAAATAAATTGCACAACTTCCAAAGAACAGAAATCATACTTGCTATAATTCCAATTCTTCAGATCATTGACCAGTCAGTAGTTTTGAATCAGTTCTCTGAGTTATTTTCAGATGTGTCTAATTCAGGCCAATTCATCAAATGGTTTGCTACATGTACATATAGGTAGCCATCATGAGGTTCATGGTGAACTGGGAAGTTGGCCATGATAATTAAAAGCTTGTTTGAAAAAATATCGTGATGGTAGAAAACTTCCCTGTGTTCAAAATTAAAACGTATGTATTGTGTCTAGTCTAATGGTCTTTAGCACTCAGGCATATACAAGAATGATTCAAACATGAGTTTGAGTTTACCCTCGGTCACTCTGTTGCTATATATTTTTTTATTTCTTTGTTTGTTTGTTGGAGGCTCGTGTGAGACCTGAGACTACATTTTAGCTAAAAGGAGGAGGCGTTACAAATTATTAAGTTATATTATCAGTAGATGACAAATTCAAATACTGACTGGTAAAGGGCTCATTTTTATAAGCCATAATTATATCCTGTCAGTAAATAGCATGGTGTATTTACCCAGAAGAGCAGTCATGATAAGAATTAGAATGTATAAGGTAGAACATTTTACTTTTTGGTCTTTTCCATGAATCATAGTCTTTATGCAAAAACAGCTCTGGTATTTCACACAAGTATAATAAATGATCATTTTGATGTTCATTTCATTCTATTCCCAAATGTTTTTTAGTTTTTTCACATAGGTACTTAATTCTACTGTACTAATGGTGAATTAATTAGAAACACAGTATATTGCAATAAAGGTTATTTATTAGTGTGAGTCTGATTACCAGGAAGGAGAGTTAATGGGATACTCATAAGAGAAGTGCAAATGAGGCCAAGGTTGTGACATGGTAAAGGCTGATAGTTTCGAAAGAAACTGTTTGGGGCTGCGTCGGTGGGGGAAACAAAATAATTTGGATATATCAACAAAGTTGAAATGGTAAATTGGCCACCGTAACGATTACAAACGCTGACGTTTCGAGCGTTAGCCCTTCGGCGGAGCGAATGACATGGTAGACAGTTTTATACGATGAAGGCTCAGATCTACTCTAATAGCTGAGAATCTACTTAGAAAGAAAAAAGTCAAAATATCAACTGGTGGATAGTGTTTCATTTAGTACCAAATATTTAGTGCTAAAATCATACAAATTGTCCATATGACAGTGCTGAGAATTAATATTTAGATCCCGGTGGTCAGCGGGTTGAACAACTCATAGTTGCACCTTGGTCTTGTACCCCCAACCCCCTGCCTGATATAGGGCAGGACAAAGTTTTGTCTGGCGATGCACAAAGATCATACCTTCAAAGTGACGCCTAAGCTTTAAATTGGAGAGTTGTCTCGTGAATTAGTTCTATCTTTATTATCACACGATAAGAAGGTTCATGTGTCGATATCTGAAATCAACAAATCACGTTGCCATATCCCGACTCCCCAAGGACCATTATTTTTACAGGATGATCCTCGTGCCTGGCCACTAAAATATATTTTCATTGTTTAACAAACTTTTCGAATTAAAGTCCATCCATTTCACTCATGACCAGTAGTTTTCGGCGGACAGAACATTTTTTGTCGAAGACGCACTAAAATAAATACGAGAGAACGCCAAGTCTGCGAAGCGCAGAGGCGATTCGAGGAAATTCACCCACAGAACTAAGGTATAATTTTTTGGTTGAGTTGGCCCCCCTTAAACATTACTGCGTTTTCGCAGTATATTTTATACTTCGTTTTTTCGGGAGCTAACCGCCTCCCGGTTAGCTCAATTGGTTAGAGCGCCGCATTATGTTGTGGGGGAGGTCGAGGGTTCGAGCCCCGGCCGGACCGATACTCATGGTCTTAAAATTAGTGAGGAGAATTTGCTACCTTTCTATAATCAAAAAATGGATAGATATTCTAGTCTTCTCGGATAAGGACAAATAAACCGTAGGCCCCTTCTCCTGCAGGGTTAGGGGTAGGAGACGTTAATTTCCCACACACGAGATTACTGAGTGGTGGATGTCCTCCTCTGGGGTGGGATGGGTGGGAATTGGCCCTGAAAAGCCCCTATGGGGAGTGGTCAAGTAACGTATGTAGGTATGTATGTATGTTTCGCCGGTCATTCACACTAAAACTGTACCCGAAAACGCTGGTGAAAACGGAGATTTTAAATACGCATCGTTTTCGAAACGCTCCGTTTTACTGTGGAGAGGAGGCTTTTGAAAACGGTGAGGAAAAAATTAACAGATGTAATTGCTCTCACGCATGCGGACTTCCAGGTCCCGTTCGTTTTTCCGTTTTCGACCACTTTAGTGTGGACAAATAAAAACGCAGCGAAAACGCTAGTATGGGTAGAGATATCTTGCTACGGAGACTTTTGAAAACGTATTAGTGTGGTTAGGGCCTTGAATAGACCACTTTCATAAATGGCTGCCGGATTAATATTCTTTTGTTTAAATGTAAATTAGCCCTACTGGCCTCGTTCTCCAGTACAAAATTCAAAAGAATACATTATCTCAAGTGAGGCCAGTAGGGCTAATTTAAATTTAAACAAAAGAATATTTATGCGGCAGCCATTTATGAAAGTGGTCTATAGATGCCATTTTTTAGGAAATATATATAATTTATTTTTTAAGGAATGGAATGAAATTACAGTAGAAGCCAGAGACAATGAGACTGTTAGCATCTTTAATATCTCACAATTTTTACTGTAATTTGAGAGATTTTGCAGTTTTCTTTTATTAGGTTTAGCGTCATATAAGAGACTCTGCAGTTTTTAGCTATATTTTACTAGTTTATCGTAGTAATTATCATGATCAGTTTTTAGATTTTAGTTTTTGATTTTTAAAAACAGGACTCGTCTGAAAACCACCTGTAGGTGAGGCGACCTCCTGTAGAAAGACTGTAATTATTAATCATCATTATCATTATTGAAAAATATTTTGTACATTTGGACTGAGTGTAGGCCTGCACTCGACATCAGGTCAGCTTTAACCATGTTCACTATGGTTTACCGATAGAATTGCACTTGGGGCGGGGGGCATCTTCTGGATCATGTCATAAACAAGTACCATTTTTTTTCCACGAGGGCGCGTTGACGAATCTTGACATCTGATTGGTTCGTGGAGCGGGCAAGATTTTCCTATCGCTGCTCATGGACAACGGTAACGCGTGGCTGAATGGTCTGTCTGATCTATTTTCGAGAATGAAATGGTAGTAATCGTCAACATTTTGCCTTTCCTACACTGCAATCGGCAATTAATCTACGCAGATTTATCTCTATCTTTGAATGGCAAGGAACGTCACTGTAAGTAATTTCAAACGTGCATTTTTAAGTTGTGAGAATTTGTTTATTTACTGTAATGGTGCGTGTAAATATTGTTTTTCTTCCTCTGTAGAACCTATGTTAAAAGAGGTAGTTCTTCCAGACACGGGGGGATTTAATGCGGAAGTTATTCATCAGAATTCATTGGTCTGCTTTACAAGGTAAGGTAGAAGTATCAGAATTGAACCGACTCGCAAAACGTTCTGAAAGAGTATTTGTGATACAAGCAAGAAAGGATAAAGCTCTCTTGGTACATGTACAACGCAAAACCTCGCTTAAATGTTTACATCGAAGAAATCACTTAAGAGAATTTAAGATTGCATTTAATGAAAGTATAACATCTATTAATTGAAATTTGCGCAAAAATCTCGCCGTTTAAACCCTTTCAGTTACTTTTCGTGAGGCGTTGGGAAGTTACGAATGGTTCTTTTAGACTGCATGTCAAGTGTAACCCATTCAACCACGGCACATTTGCGTTCACAAAGTTTATTTAGAAATCAATTTTTTATAAGCAAGGTTAGTGATTTGAGAGAGAGGGAGAGAAAGGGAAACTGAAAATAAGTAATCTACTTACTGCCTCAGGATCGGTTCTTATGGTGAAAAAATTGTGACCTCCGGCAGTATTTCAAAGACTACCGTCTTAGTTTTTTTTTTTTTTTTTTTACCATACGGACTTCCCAACCGGCAAATAACAAATATTTTTTTCAGGGTGGCCATTCAGGAAAGTTACAAAGCATCTCTGCTCTCAACAGGAGCCAAGAGTACTCTAACTAAACTACATGACATACTGTAGATCGACTATACTCTAGAAAAACACGCACTCTGAAAAAGCATTCTCAAAAGGAATAATAGATTTAACAAGGGTTAAGAAAAACTGGCGATTATGTATCTTTGAAAACTGCAGCTACATTGTAACTTTAGTTCGAAGAACAAGAAGAGGCAAAATATTGCTCCGACGCGTCGAACAACCGCAAACATCCTTATTTTAAAAAGTTACTTCAATCAATTTCTGGCGAAAAATAACATGCAAATATCTTGAAGATTTTAACATAACCCGAGGTAAGCGCCCGCGTATAAGTGTGTAAGGATGCTGCGAGAGATGAGCGATGGCTCACATCCACTATGATGGAAGCGACTGCGAATATGGATTCGAATCAGTAGCATCTCCAGCTCTGAGCAAAAATAAACAACAGTGGGTGATGCCTTTTACGGCTAACGATTAGAATTTTGGTCAATTTACAATTTACGAGTAACGTTTAACAACTTTCCATTGTGTTCACCTGAAATATTTTTACTATTAACTTTTTTATTATTAAAGCTTAAAATTTGTCCATTTCTACGCCTAACGGCTGAGTTTTTTTGGTCGTTTTTACGGATAACGGTTAACTTCATCAAGAGCCTCATCTATGTTAGAGGCCAACAGATTGAAAACCATTCTTGTTTCTCTATAGACGCTACGGAACGTAAATTTTTAAGACAAGGCCGAGTCCGTTTTTTTCATGCGAGATCAATAAAGGAGTTCATCAGTTTTTTCTTTTTTCAATTTGAATTTGGTTTTCATTAGTTTCTATTGCTGTTTTTCGGTTTTGATGAAAATATGTTTTTCGATTCTGTTTCCGTGGATTGCCTCAGGCTATCAGTTGCTCGGCTATTATCATAAAGTTGAAACTTGAGCTTTCAATTAATTTACCATATGCTGCAAGGGATGAATAAATAGAATAATTTGTTTTTCATTTGATAACATGAAATTGAAAACAAGACTTCAGCAATGATGCTTCCATCAAGTAGCTTTTTGCCTGCTTTTTAAAAGTCGAAATGGTAAATTGACCACCGTTACAATTATAAAAGCTGACCTTTCGAGCGTTAGCCCTTCGTCGGAGCGAATAGTGGAATTGTGGGTTGTCTGTGCTTTTAAAGGCCATTTCAACTTTGTTGATATATTGAAATTATTTCGTTACCCCCACCGACGCAGCCCCAAACAGTTTCTTTAGAAACTATCAGCCTTTACTCATTTTTAAAAGTCGACTTGGAGTTTGTAACGGGTTTTAATTTTTCATATTCTTATCTTACGATCGAACATAGAAGCACCGGTTATTCGACAGATTTAATAGACAGAATTATATTTTCGTCGCCTTTTGAGAGGAATATTTATTTCTCATTACCTCGGTATTGTGCTAGAGCAGGTGCACAAAAGGTACTCCACACCTATACTGTTTTCCCAGTTAATCAACGACTCAGTAATATTTCAGTCCTCAGTCAGTAACGGATTGGAACACAACTGAATTTTTGTAGCATTACAGGAACTAAAAGATTCATAACGGTAAGTCTCATAGATGAATTTGGTAACTAGAGCTCATAAGTATCTGTGTGCTGCTGTTGTAGGAGAGTAAGCGAATAACATTTCGAGCGAGAAAGTTATGCAGTTCTGGAGTTTTTTTTTTTTTTCTGAGGCAAATTTGGCATCGTCAAGATCCTGTCTTGGTGAGAATCCTCGAACGTTTGAGTTTCCCAAAATTCGCAACTGCGGTTAATTCGCCATTATTGACTGCACGTTGAAATTGAGAAGCCAAGCATTTTACAATAAGATGTTTAGACTAAGACTAGGTTTACACTAGAGGAGAGTTTTCCGGATTCGTAAATGTTTCCGGATTCATCAATTTTGGAGTATTCGGATTCGTAGGCGTTTACACTGAAAGGATATTCGGATTCCTGACCGTTTACACATAACGACAACTCCGGGAACATTCGAAATGGAATGGTTACCAAGCCCAGTGTTGTTTCGTCGTTCGATCGACAAAGTGAAAATGCCTCCCCCTAAAAAGGCTAGAGTAGATGCAGATGCCGGTAAAGGTAACGAATCTGATCCAACCGACGCGTCGGCCAACACACTACCGACACACCACCGATGCTGTACAAACAGCCGCTGTCGAACCTGGCTTTCTATAAGGTCAAGCTCGTTTTTCGAAGGTTCCAACATCTCGCTGAGTACGTGGCTTCATCTAATGTTCCTGTGGGCTATCAAGGCTTCTGGAAGTAACATCGCCAGACTGACTAGCCTTTCAAAGCCTACAGTGATCCGTGCGCTGAGCGACTTACGAACGGTATGTTCGACGAAAATTATGAACGCTGACATGAAGATCGGAGGTGTAGGAAAAACAGTGGAGATCGACGAGTCGAAGTTTGGAGCCAAGCGAAAGTACCAGCGAGGCAGAGTCTTTCTATAAGGTCCGGCCAACGTGTCGGCCGACGCGTCGGTTGGATCAGATTCGTTACCTTACCCCAGATGCCACTGAGGTAAATTTGAGTTGGACAGATGCCAAGCAGTCTACGTCGTCGGCGATTAAGTGTGGCTGACGTTAAACTTCCTTGCAATAATAATTTGCGTTTCTTTAGAAATACTGCGGTACACATGATAAAATTTATCGCCTGAACCTGCTACAAGATTAGGCAACCGGAGACCGCCAGCAATGTTAGCACCAGATCCATTTTGGTTTCACCGCAAACTCAAAAGATTGCAGGTGAAAATAATATCCGGATTCGAGAAAAAAAGCGGTTACACGACAAAACTTTCCGGATTCAAAAGTTATCGGATTCAAAGTTCCCACTTTAAATTCCGGATTCAAAATCTCCGGAGACACGGCCAAACCGGGAAGTTTTTATTTCGGATTCGTCCACTTTCGTGTAAACGGTAGAATCAATCCGGTACTAAAACGTTTCGGATTCATCACGAATCCAGAACAATTTCCTCTAGTGTAAACCTAGTCTTAGACTAAGTTTACACTAGAGGAAATTGTTCCGGATTCATGATGAATCCGAAACGTTTTAGTACCGGATTCATTCTGCCGTTTACACGAAAGTGGACGAATCCGAAATAAAAACTTCGCGGTTTGGCCGTGTCTCCGGAGATTTTGAATCCGGAATTTAAAGTGGGAACTTTGAATCCGATAACTTTTGAATCCGGAAAGTTTTGTCGTGTAACCGCTTTTTTTCTCGAATCCGGATATTATTTCTGCCTGCAATCTTTTGAGTTTTCGGTGAAACCAAAATGGATCTGGTGCTAACATTGCTGGCGGTCTCCGGTTGCCTAATCTTGTTGCAGGTTCAGGCGATACATTTTATCATGTGTACCGCAGTATTTCTGAGGAAATGCATATTATTATTGTAAGAAAGTTTAACGTCATCCACACTAAATCGCCGACGACGTTGATGGCTTGGCATCTGTCCCACTCAAATTTGCCTCAGTGGTATCTGGATCTACTCTAGCCTTTTTTGGGGGAAGCATTTTCACTTTGTCGATCGTACCACGAAACAACACTGGGCTTGGTAACCATTCCATTTCGAATGTTCCCGGAGTTGTCGTTGTGTGTAAACGGTCAGGAATCCGAATATCCTTTCAGTGTAATCGCCTACGAATCCGAATACTCCAAAATTTATGAATCCGGAAACATTTACGAATCCGGAAAACTCTCCTCTAGTGTAAACCTAGTCTAAGTTTACATTACTGCAGGCCCCGGTTGTTCAAAGGATGGATAAATTCATCCACTGGATAAGCTTATCCGGTGGATAAAAAGGCTATCCACTGGATAGTTATCCAGCGGATAAAAAGTTGTTACAGAAAGCACGGATGGCGAGACATATAACTATCCGATGGATAACTCGCTATCCAGGCAGTTGCCATGGTTACAGCCCAGGTGTTGCGTGATCTGTTCGCTCGCGCGTGCTAGTGGCGAAACAACACCACAGAAAATGTTGCTCCTTCCCCGGCAAAGCGCACTAGAAAACCCAACTTTACACCCGCCGAATGCGCAGTTATTTTAGAAGAGGCGGAAGAAAATATAAACATTATCAAATGTAAATTTTCCTCCACACTTTGTAATAAAAACAACGCGAATATGGTTGCAGGCATTGATATGTCGTTTTAAACGTTAGATGAGATGTAAGCTTAAATCTCTCTAGATTTTTTGTCTAATTTGCCTTAACTGAAACTTTTCCAATCCCGTGAAGCTATTTTGTTGCACGGGCCACGCAGGTATGTCGAGCAACTGGCGCTTATGCAGCTTTCTGTACGCGCCAAAATTAAGTCTAATCTTCGCCTAAAATGAAAGAAAAGCTAAGCGTGGAAACTTTTGTTTATTAGATGTGGGTAGATAACCCTATATTAAGCTGACATTTACAATAAAGCAAACCCGCCCTTTCCATCCAATATTTCCTGATCTTTTCTTTTGTTTTCCCCAATGAAAGCAGCATCTATTCCCAATGATCAAAGGTATTTAACTTGGTCTTCAACAATCGACGAGAGGTGAAATGACAATGACCAAGGGACTAGAAGAGAATCCGTGGTCTTTCGAGCTCAAGAATTTGAACACTCTAGGCAGCAGTTGAAAGATTAAACTCTTTCCAAACCCCTTCGGTAACTGTTCGAAAACATCTCTCCTTCCATAATTAATAACTATGCTCCTTCCCACGATGTTCTCGATCATTATTTTTGTTCAGATTTCAATTAGCTAACCGGAAACACAGCTAAGGTTTCTGTAAGCGCTTGCTGGAGGTCGTCCACGAACTTAACGTTCTCTGCAACCTTGGCCATATTGTGAAAGACTTTACAGCTGACAAAGCTAAGGTTAGATTTTGTCGCGCAAAGAAAGCTACGTAAGCATAAGCGCCAGTTGCTCAACATACCTACGTGGCCCGTGCGACGAAATAACTTCACGAGATTGGCAAAGTTTCAGTTACAGCAAATTGTACAAAAAATCTAGAAAGATTTGAGCTTGCATCTCGTTTAACGTTTAAAGCGACATATAAACGCCTGCAATCATCGTGTTTTATACGAACCTCGCAAACTTTTAAACACGTTCTCTTGTGATACCTGCGAAAGTATTTAGTATAATTTGCGGTGAGATTTTCGCGGACAATCTGATCGATTTCTCTTACATTGTGTGCTGAGACTGAAACTTTTCACCTCGGGCAAAGCTTCGTCGCACGGCCCAAACAAGCATAGCGAGCAACAGAGCTTCTTGTTACATGTCCGTATGAAAACACACGAAAAGACTCCAAAGCACAGTTCACTCTGACTGGGCAGAAAAACATAAAGATTATCTGGCACCAATCAGATGCCAGAACGACTGCGACCGTTTGGAACTAGTCTTATAAGACAATGTCCCCAGGGGCTCTTCTGCCCTTAACTTGAAATCGACTCACAGCCCCTGGGTCTCCGAGGATGCGCACGCTGACGTATGAACCAATTGTTAATTATAACATAGCGCGCGCGCTAGTCTTATCTAATTCCCATTGGGTCAACATGAACAAAATCTTTATGTACGCACGGCTGTGCCCAATAGGCTTTTGTACATTATGCTTTTGTTTCCCCACTAAAATGCTCCACCTTAATGCTCCATTTTTCCTACTAAAATACTCGGTCTCCCCCAAAAAAGTAACTAAAATGCTCGGATAATGCTCATTCTACAAAGGTTTTTTTTTAATTAATTTGAAAGTTTACAGTTACGTACAAGTGTTACAAGTAACGACAACGAATACAGGTTTATGAATACCGCCAAAAAAACATGAATACATGATCCTCGAAATCATTCTAGGAACCCTATGAAGTTATTTGTTGTTATACTGCAAAATTAGTGACGTTTCGATGTAATCTTCTAAGGCTCGTTCTTGTCGATTGTTGAAGGAATTCTGCAGAAGCGAAAAAACCCTTTCAGAAGCAGCTGACAATGGCTGCAATAACAAGATCTGCTTACATGCACTTGCTCAACTCGGTATTTCTTTGCTATGCTGACTCCACCATTCCAGCACATTTATCTCTACCGCAACGTCATCAGTCAGAGCTTGATAAGTTGCAAGCTCACCCTGAAGAGGTTGAATGACATTGTCTGCATGAAAAATGGGAACACAGCGAAGTGTGTGGACAGCAGCAGCATCAGGTTGCATCTCTTTCACTTTGACTGGGTCAAAGAGGCGACATGATTTGAAAATCGTGACCAGTGGCTGAAGAGGACCATGATTAAATTTGTCTTGATAATATTGATATGCTGGCCGTATGCACTGTGTAGCATAGTTAATCCACTGCTGTTGCACAGGAACGTTTCCTTGTGAGAGTAAGCGGGACACGGCAATGACATTTGGGTAATAGGCATTAGCTATACTGGACTCTACAGTTCTTAGGTGTTGATGTGCTCGTAGTGCCAGGGGTCCATCTCCTTCCAGATCGTATATTGCCTTGACAAAAGGTTTCATTGCGTCCACTGTGGCTCCAAGCTCAATTTTCAAAAGAGCCTGCTGCTGCGGTTGACAAAATGTCAGTCAGCTTCCTCCTGGCAACTTCTGGTTAATCAGTTGTGTCAAGAAAGTTAGGTATGTCACCAAACAAATCATGGACTTGTTTTATAACTTCAAACTTTGACCACCATCTGGTAGGAGAGTGGGTTTTGGGAATTTGTCCTGTCTGTGTTTTGAATGCAATTCTGCTTTTCGGACTGTGAGCAAAAAGACCTATCCAAGCCTTTATAAACTGATGCAAGACGGGTGTTTCCATTTTCTCTCCTCAGTGCATGATCTAGGGTATGACTGAAGCATCCTATGTCAACTAGATTTGGGTAAAGTATTTTTAGTGTTCGAAGAGCCACATCATTTACTGAAGCCCTGTCTCTCGTGGCTGCCAAAAGAAGAGCCAAGTTGATACCTAAATTTGTGGATAGGCATGACAGTAGCTGCTGTGCAAGTTCCTCACCAGTCATTGATTTTTTCACAAGCAGCAATTTGACTAAATGCTGTTCAATCTTCCAGTCATCAGACACAAATCCAACAATGATGTTCGTAGCTTCTGAAACGTGTGCTGTACCATCAAAGATGACGGATACATTCCTTCCAGTTATTTCCTTCTTCACTTTTTCCTTCTCTTCTTTGTTTATTACATCAATCATGTTGGAGAGATTTGAGCTGTGTGACAGCGAATAGCCTTGGTCTTCAAAAATCTCTCTAAATTGATCTATCTTATTGATGGGAACGCCAGCTTTCAGGAAAGCGCGAACCACTTTGAATCTATAAACAGTCGTTGGGCCATGGATGATTTTCGTTGTCATATGCTATAAGCACATTTGCAATATCCTGTTCCCTGCTCTCTTTAACTGCTAATCTCTCTTTCCCCTTGCTATGTTTCGATGATTTTATGTGCTGCTGAATAATTGTCTTCTTTAGCCCAACTTCCTCTCTACAACCAGTACAAAATAACTTACCTGCAGATTCCTTGAAGTTTTCTCCTGGAAATTCCGTTTAACACTGACGAATACTCACGTTAGGGTTGCTGGTTCCCTTTGGTTGCACAAAACGCTTTCCACTGTGCTGTAAATTACATGGAACCTTTCGTTTCCTAGCCAAGTCTGAAGCAGTCGTGGCTTTCAAGGCATCAATTATACTTGTGATACAATGAAATATATGAAGTTTATATAGTTTATTACATAGGATCGTGCATCATATGTAATTATACTTGTCTTTGTCTTTGTACCGGTGCCGGGTCAGCCTTGTCAGGATTGTTAGCTGACTGAGACTGATCTGACATCAATGACACTGAGCAAACGAAGGCGTTACACGGGTCACGAAGAAAACAAACATGGCCGCCTTTTCAGTCTTGAAAGGTAAAACCGCTGACTTGTCCTCAGTCTCCACTCAGCTGTATTAGGTTTTTTCGTGAATTAAAAGCGGGACTGAAAAAAGTTAATTTCTATTTTATTTTCTCGCAAAAGATTAATTTTCCGGGAAAATGCCACTAAAATGCTCGAATAATGCTCAATGCTTTTGCCTCACTAAAATGTTCGAAAAATGCTAGCATAATGTACAAAAGCCTACCACCAACATGGCGGCGATGACGTAACGTGCAAACCACCTATTTAACTTGCTTCTGTCAGTAAGGGCGTAGCCAGGGGGGGTCCCGGGGTGCCCGTGACCCCCCCTGGTAGGCCTTCTTTTGAGCAAACAACCTACAATATTCAGGTGGTGAAAACGCTATGACAATGTCTTGGCCTGCCTATTATACTCTCACTGCTCATCCCAAAACTAACATTACGTAAAGCATGCACAGCGTGGAGGTCGATGTGACGATCTAGTGAGTAGCCTCTATGACCCCCCCCTTTGAAAAATCCTGGCTACGCCCCTGGTCAGTATCCGTATCCAATTCGCTGTTGTTAGCGCCACCTTCGAAGATGTGTTCACGAACATTCTTGATTTTATTTCAGGAAGTGAGGTTTTCGTCTCAGCATCATAGTTTGTTGTTAAATCGGCCGTCACAGTTTTGCCAGTATTTTCGTAGTTTGAACTCACATATGGCTCATTTGTTATCTCGTGAGAACTAGTATGAACTTTCCACATTTGGCTAACTTTCAAGCGACGAAGTTCGTGGACCGGTCCATTCCGAAAACACTCGACATCATTTAGCGTGAGCCTACCACGAACGGCGTGTGCGTTTGCATGTGGGATGAGCTTATAAGAGAGGAATCTTTGCAAAGCGGCTTTCAAAAAACACAACATTCTGTAAATTACGCTGTTTACGAAGAGCGAGCTCATGATAACACAAGCTATCGCACTCTCATCCCCAGTTTCCGCGGTTTACGCAAGGAACGCCTGGGACCATGACCCATCTTTTGGCGACCAAAACGGCCTGCATTTTCAGACTCGGGTTTTCCTCCGGAAGCCCGAGTAAAAAGACAAACAAACATCTTCGCAAGGGCTACTGGGTAATTGGGTAGCACAAATCTCTGAAGGGCGAGCTATTGACGCACACAGGCAGTGGGTCCAGTGCTTCTTTAAAACACTGTTGTGTATTTATCTGGTGACGACACTCACTCTTTCATTGCTTTCATATTCTGTCTTTATTAACCGATCAAGTATTTCATAAGCTGGTGCAATAATCATGTTACTTGATTTCAGTACTTTCACATCGTTCGGTAGTCCTACAGCAGTATTACTAACATTGGTGCAAGTACTTTTACTATGTTATCAATACATTACATCCTTCCTGGGCAATGTTCAAAGAATCATAACGAATATATTTAATGCAATCAAAAGCTTTAACTGAATCAGACTATAGTTAATTCAATAGTCAACGAAATTGTCACTATCCCTCGTTGATTGAACTACCCTTCCTGACTTTGTGGTGATAGCCTTGTCACTCTGGAAGACCTGCTCCACAACCTTACTAGAGGATCCGATAATTTTGAAAGCGTCAGTAGTTTTCGGTGAAGAGTCATCAGACTCCTCAGTCTTAACACTATTTACATCAACTGATGTCATTACCAATATGCTTGCTGGACGCATGTTTGAGGAACTTCAGAGTACTTATCAAAGTGGTACCTGTCAGGTCCACATTAAATAAACTTAAAGTGTCTCTCGCTTTAGTCTCAATAATTACGAGCTCGGCCGCAGAGAAAATTTAAATCTAGTTTGTTTGGCTTCATATTGGCACAAAAAACGAGATCGCCAGTTATGTGGTTCTGCATGTTGCCTACTATCGTGATAGTCCTTCGAACGCACTTGATACAAATTGCATTTTGACCGATGATCGCGGTCGAGTGCCAATTATGCTCTTTTTGAACCGAACTCGATGTGCGGTAGTTTTGTTCGAAGTTCGCGATTGAACAAAAGCATACTTCCGTGTGTTAAATGATGACGAAAAAGGGAAAAGTTGCAAGTGAGATGGTTTTAAGAAACATACATGATAATAAAACCTTACTGATGGAAAGATACGTACCTCTTGCTTGCCTTTGTCCATGGCGGCATTACACAACACTCCTCGACACAGCTTTGAAAGTGACTTCAAGGGGCCTGCGCTCTATTATGTCACACAGACTTATTTTGGCTTCACGCGCAACTTTCCTAATTTTCGTTTAACATATTTTAGTTTTTCATGTTTATTTCTTAAGTTATCATTATTTTATATAAGATTTTTTTTTCATTTTTTTAAAACTTTTTTTTTCTCTGATCCGATCCGTGATCCGATTCATGATCCGATCCAAGATCCGGCCCGCGATCCGGTCATGATCCGATCCGGATTTTTTCGACGTCGACTCTGACAAACTGTCTTCCGTTGTCAGAGACGATTTCCTCTAGAAACCTGAATCTGGCGGACATAACTGTCAACGCTTTTGATAACTTCGCGTCAAGTGACCTTTTTGGAAAATGTACGCGTCCGGATAGGATGAATAATAAGTCAAAATCTATTTTCCATCGATTGTTTGAAGCGTCGTGTACTTATTAAGAGGCTGATCGACAACGCACACATGACAATTTTTTGAAGATAGTTTCTGTTGCATCATCAATATCGGGCCGAAAAAAAAACGAGCTCGAAGAAATTGGTTAGTCTTGAAGATTCCCTGATGGGTCTCATGCGCTAATTTAAGAATATTTTTCGCAACAACCATGGCACAACAATTTGGTTTCCTTGGAGAACAATCCCATCGAAATTGGACCATTCGTCTCTTATTGTACCATACGGTTTGAGATCCCGCGTCGGAGAGCATTTTCCGCTTTGAATTTGAACATAGTTATTAACTATGATTTGAACATGTAATTGGGAAAGCGTGATGTCTTGACAAATTTGATGTGAAAACAAATCTTATGTAGTCTTCACAAACAAAGTCAGTGTACAAAATATCATTTTGCTCGAACGACAAACGCGACAACGAATCTACTGTGTTATTAGCTTTACCTACGATTTGCGAAATACAGAAAGTATACTGGTAAAATATCCAATAATACGCGGTGGTAAACTCTTGTTCGAGTGCAGATTGGGTATAGTAGAAAGAGTGAACATTTCACTAATAGAGGTGACAAAAAAATGGGGCGCACCAAACTCGGTTTTCAGTAACAGACGTTGGTACTTAGAAAAGTCAATCAAAATTTACATGCCTGAGTGAACTAAGAAGAAAAATTGGGCTTTGTCCAATTTTCCTGACCTCTGTTTTGTTTCTTATCTTTTTTCGCATGAAACAGCAGATGTGGTTTCTGCGCTAACATATTGAGTTAAGCCTCAAATGTTTGAGGCACATGATAGGAAGAAATATCATCGAATAATTATATCGATTATGATATGGTAAGTTCTATATACAATCATCAATCATTCACTCCCGACTGCAAGGAAGCGAAGACTAGCATGAAAAAACTAGTGGCTATGAGTGGCTGAGTTTTAATCGATCGCGCCGTAACAGGACGATAGATTATAAGCATTTTCTGACTTTCTTGAATCAGAAAAAAAAATTTTAGGCATATTTTGAATCAGTTCGATTTTTCAACCGAAGAATTGACTTTACAGTAATCAAACGTGAAGCGGCTTCAGTATTGATGTTTTCGATCAACAAAATAATTAAGATCATTAACATACAAATTAAATAAGAGTGGACCCAACAGGGATCCCTGTTGTACACCAGTTTTAACGGTTCTCCACGAAGAATATAAACCATCAAGTTTGACTCTCTGTCTCCGTCCAGTAAGGTAAGCGGTCATAGTTTCCAGCGCATCATGCGTAAAACCATATGCCTTTAATTTAGCCAGGAGAAGCGGGTGACAAACAGAGTCAAAAGCTTTACTTAAGTCGACAGCCACCGCTGCAACATTGATATTGAATACATCGATATTGAATAATCAGGTCCAAATGTTCTTTAACGCAGAAAACTCAAGGGATTTGACCACAATCCTTAAACGCCTCCCAAAGACTGACTGCGATTTAAGAGGTCGTTGGATCGCCATTGCAACTGTTCCTTTACCCTCACACAAGATCTAGCAGTGTCCTCTGGTGTGTGCGAACTGATTTGTCTCTCTCTCCTTTTGACAACATTTGTTACCTCAACCGGTTAGATGGAACTTAAAAGGCACGCCGTGACGTTGATAAGAGGCTTTCAACGATTATTGTCATTAGCGATTCGTAGCTTGAGAAGGTGCCTTCCGTCAGTTTCCATTTGCTTCTTGCTTCTGGTTGTCTTGAGTTTATGGCTGACACTGAAAAATATCAACCACAAGGTGACTCTACTGGCTTCGTCTTCTGTACTCAGAGAACCTAAAACAAATGCTTTCAATTTCCTAGAAAAAGACTTTTATTCACAGCATCAAATTCTTCGCACAAAATTACGGACTACCGCTGCTTGTCCACCAAAGTCGATTCTTCTCCTTATTTTGGTGTCGTCGAATGTCGGAAATTTTGATAGGCGCCAGTTGATACGGAAAACTTGGGGCGCTGATCACTCGATCGAAACCAAATGGAAAACAGTTTTTCTAATGGGAAAGAACAGCAATGAGAGAGAAATGGAGAATGCTACGGATGAAGCCAGAATATTCGGCGACATTGTGCAAGGGGATTACCAAGAACACTTTTGGAACATGAGTTACAAAGTAGCGATGGGATTCGAATGGGCGGTCAAATACTGTAATTTTTATTACGTTTTGAAAGCAGATGATGATGTATTTGTGAATACTCTCGGTCTCGTTGATTTTCTAGCAAAACATACAACGCCGCTGAGTAAATTCTATACCGGTAATATCATGGTCGGCAGTCCTGTTTTGCGAAATGGCAGATATGGTGTCTCACCCGAGGAATATAATGAAACCGTTTATAAGCCATACTGTAGCGGAGGAGGTTACGTTTTGTCTCGCGACGTGGTGGAAAAGCTCCTGCGGTATTTTGACGTTTTAGAGCCTCTTAAAATCGACGATGCATACATCGGAATATTAGCAGCAAAAGCTGGAGTTAAAGTGACTCATAATGAAGAGTTTCGTATGTACGAGGACAAATGTGAATACAAGGAAACTACTTTAGTGCAGCATCCAGCGCGGGGAGACTGTGCGATAATGCTTTACCACAGAATGATAGGCAGGAAAAGCAAGATGCATCGAAATGAGTAAGGCGACAAATAGGCCACCGGTGGTCTACGGTTTCTTCTGACGTTAAAAGGTAGATAATAGCAATTTTGTGAAAATTTTAGATAAATATAATTTTGATGCAGCAATCAGACGTTACTATATCATTTTCGTATAATTTGCATTTGTGGCACGAAATGAAGTTAGAAGAGCTTTAAAAGAAAAGTACGGAATATGAGGAAAAGACAGAATTAAATTGTAGAAATATGCTTGTTTTCACTTTTAATTGTCGCGAGCGAGGGAAAAAGAGCAACAGTTGAGATTTGAGACATTTGGAATTCGGGCTTCGATGCTTAATCGCTGGACCATAGTCCATTATATATTGTACAGTTTTCGAAGTAAATTGGCAGGTATTGTTTAGCTTGTTGTGCAATAGGATGCGCACATATTTGAACTTAGCTCAGCTAACATTTCAGTCCTCAGTCAAAAACCAACGGGCATACAGCTGAATTTTGAACACATCCCGAGCGACTCAGTCAGGGAATAAGAAGAAACTCTCTCGAGTTTCTTTGGGGAGGCGGGTCGAAGAATTCAAGCAGCGTAACTCTTTGAGGTTAATTCTGAGAATTTAATTCTAGATCAAATGGTATTTTAACTGGATATATTTCTTTATTCTCGTTACCTGTGGTTAAAAGAGAAGTAAGGGCTGATAGTTTCGAAAGAAACTGTTTGGGGCTGCGTAGTCTTTAAAGGTATCCGGTCGGTTTGTACCGAAGTTTGAGTCGGTTCAAACCCTAACCCACGATTAATACGTTTATTATCCAATACGCCAAATCATTATCTCGGTGCGGGCTAATTTCGCGCATATTTCTGGAGTACAAATAATGCGTGATATTTGTACTAGTCTTAAGCGTTCTTTGTACTCTGCAAAGCACAGTTGAGTAATAATCAGTGATACTACACGACAAAACGTTTAATAAGATATATTTATTCGGAATGCCTCAGTTGCGCGCTAGCGCGTGAACAGATGTCAGTCGCTTAGAAGAGTCAAGCGAGTAAAACACAAACGAAAAGTTTGTTGTGTATGCTCGTGACCTTCTCAACAAAGACAACTTAATTGATTAAGTGTGACATTTTTACGTATGATGCACGATCCTTCGCAGTAGATAGCGCCATTTATGCAATAGCGAAAATCAGACCTGAAAAAAATCAGGCCTGTACGGGATTCGAACCACTGACCTCTGCGATACTAGTGCAGCGCTCTACCAATTGGGCTAACAAGCCAACTGGGAGCAGGTCGTTAAGTTGATCAACTTAACAGGTCGTTAAGTTGATCAACTTAACGGCCTGCTCCCAGTTGGCTTGCAGGTCGTTAAGTTGATCAACTTAACAGGTCGTTAAGTTGATCAACTTAACGGCCTGCTCCCAGTTGGCTTGTTAGCTCAATATTGGTAGAGCGCTGCACTAGTATCGCAGAGGTCAGTGGTTCGAATCCCGTACAGGCCTGATTTTTTTCAGGTCTGATTTTCGCTATTGCATAAATAGCGCTATCTATTGCGAAGGATCGTGCATCATACATATTTAATACCGCAGTTCAAAATATATGAACTTCATATATTTATTAGAGCGTTTTCACTCACGTGACCAAATTTCTTTATCGTCATGGTAACCGACTTCATCCGCCATGTTGGTGTTCCATGATAATCAGCTCTGAGTAATGTGACAGGAAACTTTTGGAGTACATTTTACGGTTTTGAGAAGACAATCGTGTAATATTTATAGGAGCAACTTCAGAATACCCGTCCACATCATTTACATGTGTCGGGAGGCTTTGAAGAATGAGGCATAACACAATAGATGCTATTCTTATTCAATGACATGTAAGTGAGTGGCCGGGTATTCTGAAGTATTTTCTTTATCACAGTCCTTTGCCTTGTCATTAGCTGTGGGATCAAAACAGGGAAGAAGTGGTCTAACGTCGAAAAAGTAATGTTTTTTCGTGTCCCACGTGTTCAGTAAAGTCAAGGAGAGTACACCGAAGGACTTACTTCTGAGCGAAGAAATTATGTGGATCTGTGCGATAAGTAGAGATGACTTAATTGATGATATTTAAGAACGCGATAGGGTCTGCAGCCGGCACTTCGTTTCAGAAGAAGCTGCGAGAGATTGGGATCGATTCATTGTAGACTGGGTCCCTACCCTCCATCTTGAGCATTCAAGTATGCAGGTCCATTGCATCAGGCAACTATTTTATTTTCACTATAATAAAGTGGGTATTCTTTCTCTCCAAAAATTTTTTAACTGTAGATGTACCTTAAGCAGTCTAAAATTTAGGAAACATTTTCAATACACCAGATTTTAAAGACTGATATAAATGGTTTCTTAATTTAGGGACATCAAATTGCATTGTTTCAGGGTGTATACCATAAGCAAGGCATGTAGCAAAGGTGGCAGCAAATACTCCACAGTCACTGCTATTTGTCTGTTGTTGCACAGGGACAGCTTGAATGCTAGTAAAATTTGAATGTCCAACAAGATTGAGTAGCTGCTCTTGTACTTCATTTAGAATAATGTTATGATACAAACTGTCATACAGGTTGACAGTGCCATCTTCACACCCAACTGAGCTTACACACACCCAGTGGGCATTGCCAGTATGCAGAATCTGAATAAATTCCCCAATAACCTGATTGAAGTTTCTAACAGGGCCTAAAGTTGGTCTCTGAAAGCCCTCCACATCTGGATTAATGTTCCTTAGACAAACATGTACTTCATGGATAATATCAGAGTCAAGCCAACCATTGGGTGATGAAATCAATTGGTAATGCCCATCATTCAGCTTTGCAAGTGATGCTGACTTTTCTGAAGAGTATTTTGAAACACCAGTTATCACATCAGATGCATTAAAAGTGTCACTAAAAACCTTTGTTCAGTTTTTCCTCCTGATTTACACACCATACATTCCCAAGTTGTCATTGCATTGTTCAGCACCTGCTTGAAGTATAAGCAGGGCAAATGAAAAAACTTTCTACCTTGACAAAATGGGTTGTGGCATTTCAGCAGTTTATCTGAACAGTGGCTTCTGTTTGCATGTGCAGACAAAATCTAATTTGAGAGCTTCATCCAAAATATCTGTTTGCATTTTGATTTTTCATTTTTGGCTGCTGGTGTTTTTAGACACAGGGGACAAAACCACTTGTTAGGTACTTTTGTAATTTTCAAACAAGATAAATGAAAAGTAGAGATGGGACATGCTTGGTTTGTGCATGTTACCACAGGCCCTCTAGCTGCCAGTCTGCAAAAAGAAGCAAAAACAACTGGGATAAGGGGATGAATGAGATGAACTTCACCCAAAATTTCTGGTAGCACACAGTATCTGATAGATAGATAGATAGATAGATAGATAGATAGATAGATAGATAGATAGTTTATTAGAATATCGAACATGGCAGTCCGTAGACTGAATTGCGTTACAATTACTTAGAACTAGGAATAAATACAATTGAAATTATAATAAAACCACAAATGCGAAAAACTCTCTATATATGAATATGTACAAACTAGTCTAAAAAAAAAAATTTTATGTACACATACTTGGAATAAAAGTGTTCTTAAAACGATTTGTATGTGTACAGGGCATGGCATAAGCCCTGGACTGTCTTAGATTATATCTGTGTTCTCTCTTAGGAGGTAAGATAGGCACGAGTTTGTGATCCGGGCATGACGTGATAGACTCGAAAAGCTTGCTACACAGAGCTTGCTACACAGAGCCACGCTTGCTACACAGAGCCAAGTAGGCTTGAGTTGTATTTGTTAATATACAGCTCCAAGTCTATATCCTTTAAACAATAGGGGCTTTTGACCTCCCCACATCCATTCCCACAGCAATCACACGTACACAAAACGTCAGGTGTGACATGTAACCATGGATATTGTTTATTGATAAACGTGCCACATTTCGTTACCTGAAAGTTGATGTGCTTTTCCTTCATGATCTTTTCATAAGTTTCAATAGCAACACTTTCATGTTTACAACCATATTCTGTAGACTTCTATACGCCTTAAAATAGTCTTTACTGTAATAACTCGTGTCAAGCATCAAAAACAACAATAAATCCATCGATTCGACCAGAGGCAGGCACTCTGGATCGTATTTTTTGTCTGATAACAAGAGAGGATCGATTCCAACACAAGAAATCTATTCTAAATAACGTTTTTTCACGTGGGGATCGAGCGTGTTCGCATAATCTGTGAGAGGATATCCCGCCATGTTGAAAAATGTAGAACACCAACATGGCGACTCAACTTTCCCGCGAAATTTGTGACGTCATGTGCAAACGCTCTATATATGCAAATAATAAGCACATCAACAATTTCTGCCTGTAAAAATGAATACTACAGCAACGGAAGCAAAATTAAGGGCCAATACTGATATCATTATCCATCCTCCTCTTTCTTAGTACGCCAAGCAGCTAGAACCACGAGTAAGGCAGCGTTATTTGGAAAAAATTTCGGCGATTGGAATCGATCCCGTCCTTATTCAGAGTAAGAATTTTCAACCAGACTGCTTGCCTCCAGTTGAATCTACAGATCTCCTTTTCTATCTGGTTTTGGAGACGAGCTTCTACATGCAACAACAGTTTAAGGCTTTCCGAAGCCTGGAAGTCAACAATCAGATGGTTTCGGGATTTATAGCCAGCGTAAAAGGCCACACAATCGCAAACAATTTGTTGTGTTAGCCAAGGTGAGACATTCGCAGAGAATGAATGACTCTTTGATCCCTATCTGGATTATAGCAGAAAAAGAGGGGACAATTTTATCCACTCATTGCCTAGTTGTAAGGCCGGGCTAGCTGAATCATGCTCGCATATTGCAAGCGTTTTATTTTACGTACAAGCGTGGACGAAGATAAATGGAAAACTTGCTTGCACGCAAACTCTTCCGATTGCGTGCCGACGTCAACAAACATTCTTGAGTCAGTTTATGAGCCTTTCTCTGTGGGCTTCTCTAGACTTTCTGCTTCGCTACCTTCGAAGTTTAAATCTAAACTTTGCTGCCCCGATTCGCTAAATTTGAAAAACTTCTCCTCCCTCTCAGACTCTAGTACTTTCACCCTTTTGGCAAACGCCGGCTTCTTCACCAATTCGCGTTCCCTCGCCCTCTTAATTCTTTTTGCTGCTTGTTCTCGATCCCTACGGCCAGTCTCCTTATTATGTCCTAAATTCAGAGTTGGGACCCAATCAATGTTAAATTTATCCCATGATTTTGCGGCCTTTACAGAAACAAAGTGTTTCTCAGACACACGATCGTTTTCCAAAATGGTATCGGTGAGATCGTCTCTGCCAATAGCAGAAATCTAGCGCGATCTTCTTTCTGCTGACAATTCTCTGGCTTCTTTTCCTTGATTTTCAATTATCGAAGGTACTTTGGCAAAATATAATCCTTTATCTCTTCCACTTCTATTTCCACAGCCGACAATCAAGCACAAAAACATCTTCTTTCAAAGGACGCAGTAGATTTGCATGCGATATCTGTACACAAATATGGCGGCATAGCAACAGTTGTCAGGGTTTTGGTCACGTGAGTGAAAACGCTCTGACTGGTACGAATCGACTGAGAAAAAAATCAAACGTGGGTAGGAAACGACCGGTTACCGCTTCAAATGTGCAAAAAAAAAATAAGACAGCGGGCGCCGCCATTTTGATCAATCAACTTGGCCACTTGTCTTTGACGTAGCTGACTTCAGCCGATAACAACCGGGCTATTCTCGAACCATATCAATTGCAACTAGCTAGAATGTGGGCTTAACGTTGAAACAGAGAAGCCCATTACCGAGGCAACAGTGTCTTACTTCCTGCTATTTACATTTGAGTTGCATTATAAACGTGATATGTGTGCGGCCATGTCATTAACTTACTTTAAAAAAATGGCGACGTCAAACATAGTGGTCAAATGACTGCACATGTGCACTAAGATGGTAAATTTGCTATTGTTAACTTGGAGAATCTAAGTGAGACGTGGTTTTCACAGTTTCTAGGGATATTTCGAGGTTTCTAAGGCTGAGACTTCAACATATTGTCCTAGACTTTACCCACTTTGTGTTGTTTTACACTCTCTTTCTCTTTTTTTAAACTTTACATGGCGGCGTGAAGTCGTCCGTAAACTTGGCCGTGCTGGCAGTAGTTATTCTTTGTTGTTTTCATGGTGATAAACAGCGAGGGAAATGTGTGAAAAAGGGAAGAACCAGAACCACACAAGATATTTGTGACAATAGCAGGTCTATGTCTGCAGCGGACAATAGCCTGCCATTTTCTTTCATTACCGAAACGAAGCGTCAGCGTTAAAAAAAGTTTGGATATCTCACAAAAAAATAAGACCAAGATTTCATCTTTATCGAAAATTCTTCTTTCATTTGCAGTACACGCTGCAACAGTTAGGTATTTTGACTTTTCTTCTTCGCTTTACGCTAGACACGCGGTCGGTGGAAATCCCTCCTAATTGTTTGCAAACTCTCGAGCATGGGTAGTGTTTGACCGCTGTGTATTGGCGACGTCAGTGAATCGAGTGCGGCCAGGTCACTGAGTTAGAAAAAATGGCGCAGAGTCCTTTTGAAGAATTTTAGCGTATAAAAAGACTATTTTAAAACGGTTAGGAGTGTCATGTTTTTCCATGTGCTGTCTTTTCAAAAGCGGTAATGAAATAATGTGTTTCCCAGAACATACTACCCCTTTCTGCTCTGTTTTTAAAGTGCTTCATCATTGACGACTCGCTGTGTCGAGAGTTGAAATGATTGATGGACTGTGTTATTATATTTGATAGTCTGCGGGAAACTTACATTAGTAAGACAGTGCCCGAGATGTTGCGAATGGCTGGAAGCCTGGGATTTCGGTTTGAGTCAAGAAACGTTACTCACAATAAATAACTGACGGAAAAGAGAAAAAAAAACAAAGACTGGTAAATAACTGCATGGAAGTTGATAAATCTAGAGATGAAAAATCCTGAGCCCCTTCCACGCTCTTGCAGTCACTCAGAAACGTCACTCAATAATGTCATGTTCTAAGTAAACGCATTTGCAATATCCACTTAATAAGCTTCGTCAAAAATTAATGTATCTGACACATAGTCGAAAACCTGTTTGTTTACATCTTATGGAACGCTGCAGTTCGTTTTTAAGTTAGAGATGGGATATATCAGGAGGAGAAAAAAGAACAAAAATCAAATCAGAAATTCCAAATTTCTGATCTGCAAAGGTAGTTTTAGTGAACACTTTCTTTTTACTTTGAGACGTCAGTCATGTGCTCTTCATTCACATGCAACCACAAGGGATCGGCGCCGCAAACAAACTGACTAGTGCTCTCTGGATAGTCAAAAAAGCATGAGGTGCTTTTTGTGGATCACCCGTTAATAGGGTGATGGGTAATCAGCAAATTGTTTGCCTTTTTAGCTGAAAAGTAAATCTTAGAGGTTTATTTGGAACCAGTTCGATTCAATGATCGACAGAAGGGCAAAGAGGGGGAACCAACTTTTTAGTAATCAACTGAACACGCCGATTATTGAGGTTAGATGGAACATAAAGGGTGTGCGGTGACTTTGGTTAGAAACTTAAAGCAGTTATCTTCACTGGTTATTCGTACCTTGAGGAAGTGTCTTCCTCTTGCCCTCATTTGCCTGTTACTTCTGGTTGCCTGGACTTCATGGATGACACTGAACAATATCAACGAAAAGGTGATTCTAATGGCTTCGTCCTTTGTGTACGGGGACTCTGAATCAATTTTCTTACAACGGAATGAGACAGTTAACTCGTTAGACGGAGAGGTCTATTCCCAAAATCCTAAACTTCGCACAAAATTGCTAACTACTGCAACTTGTCCAGCGGACCCACTACTTTTTCTTATTTTAGTGTCGTCAAATGTGGGCAATTTTGATAGGCGTCAATTAATACGAAAGACTTGGGGCGCTGATCACTCGATCGAAACCAGATGGAAAACAGTTTTTCTAGTGGGAAAGAACGGAAATCAGAAAGTGATGGAAAATGCTTCCGTAGAATCCGGAATATACGGCGACATAGTGCAAGGAGATTATCAAGAACACTTTTGGAACATGAGTTTCAAAGTTGCGATGGGATTCGAATGGGCGGTCAAACATTGCACTTTCTATTACCTTCTTAAAGGAGATGATGATGTATTTGTGAATACTCTTGGTATGGTGGATTTTTTAACCAAACAAACAACCCCAATTAGTAAATTATACACCGGCCATATCATGGTCGGCAGTCCTGTTTTGCGAAATGGCCGATATGGTGTTACTCCCGAAGAATATGGCGATACGGTTTATAAGCCGTATTGTAGCGGAGGGGGTTATATCTTGTCCCGCGACGTGGTGGAAACGTTTTTGTCGTACTATGACGTTTCAAAGCCTCTTAAAATCGACGATGCATACATTGGTATACTGGCAAGAAAAGCTGAAGTTAAAGTGATTCACAACAAAGAGTTTCGCATGTACGCGGACAGATGTGAATACAGGGAAACTACTTTAGTCCAGCATCCAGCGCGGGGAGACTGTGCGATTATGCTTTACCACAGAATGATAGGCTGGAAAAGTAACATGTACCGAAATGGATAGGGTGATCCATTGACTGCTTTTCTGTTGAATGTCTATGGTAATAGTTGGAAAATACTACTTTCCATCATGTAATAGCTTTCGTGAGTTTAGCAATTTCCACGCGCGTTCTCGCATTTAAAAATCTGGGCCCAGTTGTTCAAAGGCCGATTAGCTCTAACCCAGGGTTAAATTTTAATCCAGGTTTCTAAATTTCTCTAATCAAAAGCCATTTTGGGATAGTTTTCTTAGTTCTTTTTAGGACATTCAATCATCAAATTGTAGACAAATGGAATTAAGCTGAATTTTCTTTCAGAGCTTTCAGAACAACCCGACCCTGATGTGTTATAGCTACCGGCCCTGATGTGTTATAGCTACCGCTGACAATTGCGTGTGCTCGCGCGAGCGCCTATGATGTTTAAAGGACAGAGCTGAATAACGTATACGCATGCACCAGGTTTTGCCGCGGAAACACAGATTTTGAGTCTTTCGCATGGTTGATTTCCTATTCTGTTGCTTCGAGGCGTCGTTTTCCTTGCCGCTTTTCCTTTACAGAACGACCTCCAAAAATTTGGTACACCCCCCTAAAAATTTTCAAAAATTAATTTTCTCCTTTAAACCTTAGGAAATAGGAAAGTGTCTTCGACGAAAACAGAGTTCCTAGGTTTTAAAGGTCAGCCCTAATCATTTTCCGCTAATTTCGCTCAATTTTAGACCTAGGACACTTGAGCCCGCGTTGTTGACCGCATACCCGCTGAGGTAGCATTTCATTATTCAGCTCTGTCTGTTTACAGACGTTTACTGCAAAGAAAATCATTAAACAGCTGTCAAAGATAGCCTCCCGGGCTTATCTTAAAAATCCTACACACGACTTCTGGCTATATTTATTATTTTTATTATTTTATTGTTCTGGCTATATCATATTATTTTCCTTTAAGTTTCAAAGTCTTCTTCCACTTCAGGTAGATTATCCTTCACTTGAGTTCTTCTTTTTTCGCCGTCGCAAGATTTCATATCACTTGAATATTTCTTTTAAATGTGAAGTGATGTAACCTTTACTTCTCCGAAAATCGTCTTCTTTATTTTAGTTTCTATTTCCTGCATTCACAGTGGCCGCTCAACACATCAAATACAAGCTCTTGGGTAAACTTCTCACATAAGTAGAAAAAAATCCTCGCGCCGCCATCTTTGTTTTAAATTTTCGTCTTTTATCTCGTGCTTCTTTCGCACGTTTCTCTCGCACGTGACGCAAGAGTTATCTGTTTCCCGCGCGAGGAACTGCCATTAAATATATTCATTATTTTTGTTATTTTTTTTTTAAATTTCGATTTATTTCTCATTTTTCCTTTTAAAATAAAAGCAGTGAAAGTAAAATGTCAAATAGAAATAAAATGAAACCAAAGATAAATAAAATCAAATCAAAATTAAATACTGCCCGGCCGAGCGCTGCCACTGGTTTTTTTTTTTTTTTCGCGGTCGGAAAAAAAATTTGTTCGTGGCCGAACGCTGCCACATGGCCGAGGGCTGCCAAACAAACCCAGAATTCTTTGCAGGATACCTTTCAAGATTCTAGTATGGCGGATGCCGCATGGAAAAAGTTAAAAGAGAAAGTGACTGCGAAAAGAGGGAAGAAGCGTGATGCAAGAGATACAACGCCTAAATTAATTAAAGGAAAGGAGCCGTATAATAATAACTGTCGAATTCAATAAAGAAAAAAAGAGCCGTTTGCTCACGGTGGGTTTCGTAATGCATACAAAGCAACCACGAGGCACCCACAGTTCAAGGGGACTACCTGAGTCATTAAAAGATACCTTCCTGGTGCTGTGAAGGGAGTAAATGACATTGGGCAAATTTGTGACTGTGGAGGAGTTTATTGATGGACAGTTTACCAAGTACTTAAACAATACTGGTGATTGCTGTGTCGAGGAAACAAATATTATGGGTCAGAAGGCTCAATGTCTAACCCATTTTTTTTATGAAAAGTCAGACAAAAAAACTCATGCTGCTAGACATACAAGGACATGGGTATGAATTATTCGACCCAGAAATTGCTTCCTCATGAACTTTTTGATGGTAGTGCATTCTGGGTTTGTTTGGCAGCCCTCGGCCATGTGGCAGCGTTCGGCCACGAACAAATTTTTTTTCCCGACCGCGAAAAAAAAAAAAAAAAAAAAACTAGTGGCAGCGCTCGGCCGGGTAGTATTTAATTTTAATTTGATTTCATTTATCTTTGTTTTCATTTTATTTCTATTTTACATTTTACTTTCACTTGCTTTTATTTTAAAAAGAAAAATGAGAAATAAATCGAAATTAAAAAAAATCAATAACAAAAATAATTCCTATAAATTTGAATATTTTTAATGGCAGTTCTCGGCCACCTATATGCATATACTAGTATGAGCCACCGCCAAAAGTCAAAAGTGCAACTTGCGTTACTCATCAGCAACGTCACGCAAACTGAGTAATTTAATTCGTTTCGACTTCAGCCACCACGGAATATTTTCCTTAGTTGCTAATAACCGGTATGCGGCTTATTATTCGTTTCTTGAGGAAATCTCTTCCATTGTTCCTTACCTGCATTGCTTTCCTGTTCACCGTACGAATTTGGCGAGTATGGAATGACATCAATTTAAACGTGGATTTACTAGTAACTCTTTCTCCGGATGAGCAATCGAAAACGCACCCAACAAAATCAATCATTCAATTGAATGCCTTGGCAACTCGTGCGGTAACCCGTGTGCCTGCTCTTCAACACCATATTCATCGCACAAGACTGCTGAGCACGGCAATTTGCCCCAATTCGCTGTTTCTCCTTATTTTGGTATCAACGAATGTTGGGAATTTTGACAGGCGCCATCTAATTCGCAAGACATGGGGCGCCGACTACTCGATCAAAACCAAGTGGAAAACCGTTTTCCTTTTGGGGAAAAACGACAAACACGATGAAATGAGCAAGGTGAAGACGGAATCCGAAATATACGGTGACATGGTGCAAGCAGATTATCATGAACATTTCTGGAACATGAGTTATAAAGTTGCCATGGGGTTTGAATGGTCTCTGAAATATTGCACTTTTGATTATCTTCTTAAGTCCGATGATGACGTGTTTGTGAACACTTTCGGTTTGATGGATTTTCTTAGCAAATATACGACACCAAAGAAAAAGTTTTACACCGGGAATCTCATGGCTGGAAGTATTGTTTTGCGAAATGGCAGATATGGTGTCGCACCTGAGGAATACAATGAAACCGTTTATAAGCCATACTGTAGCGGAGGAGGGTACATTTTGTCACGCGACGTGGTTGAAAAGTTTCTTTCGTATTTTGACGTTTTAAAACCCCTTAAGATCGATGATGCTTACATTGGTATATTGGCAAATAGAGCTGGCGTTAAAGTGACACATAATAAAGAATTTCGTATGTATGAAAACAAGTGTGAATACAAGGAAACCACTTTAGTTCAGCATCCAGCGAGAGGAGAATGCGCGTTAAAGCTTTACAATAAAATGATCGAAGGTATATTGAATAATTAATGTTGGATTTGAATTAAAATTAAATGTGGAAAATTGTTTAAACAACAATAGACAGAAATTAAAAAAAATCAACTTTTAAACAAATCAACTTTTGTTTTGAAATAAATTTTTGCAATTAAATTATACAAGTTTTTCATCAGAGCTTACTTTAAGACAACTAATTACATTTTTTACAATTAGCAACCTTAAGAGGTATGGAATACAAAACTTAAAAGCAGCCAAAATGATTGTACCATGCAGAGCCTATGATTTTGTAGACAATCAACACATTTCAACTAACAGAGCTTTATCAATTATTGTGGAATCCTATTTGTTTTACATATTTACAAAATTCAGCTGTATGCATATTTATGGCTCAACTTTTTTCCAAGCATTTAATTAGTGGAGACAATGAAAACACAGGTGGGTGAAGAATGGCAGCGATCTGGGGACAAGTGAAAATTATTGCCTACCAAGATTTCCACCATTTTTGCTTTCTCACTTTTCTAATTTCTTCACTCGCTAGGTGCCTGGCACTGGCTATGTAAGACTTAGAAAAGTGTGAATGATCTAGAACTTGTCTGGTATTTTTGAAATTGAAAGTACCCATTAGATATGATAAATAGTGCAAGAGCAAAATTACTTTGTATATGGTTCATTTATCCCAATCCCAAATTCAATCAGCTGCAATAGTGTACATTTCAGAAATATTTTAGGTGTTTATAGCTTTCTGAATGAGAAAATAAGTTTCTCTGAGCAACCCATTTAAACAAAGTAGATGTTGTCATTTAATATACCATACACTGTATGGGGATTTTATCATTTTTAGTTACTCTATATTTTTTCATAGATGTTTATTCTCATTATTGTCCTTTTGTAAGTGAAAAATATCACAGAGATAGCAGAACATCAGTTTTCTTCTATATCACAAACAATCATTGCTAAGACAGATCCAGGACTTAGTTAGCAGTAACTGTTTTCTCTATGTAAATTGTAGTACATGCAACTTTATGGAAAATATGACTAAAAGGCTTCTATTGAGAACAAGCAATTTTCTTGATGTTTCAAAAAGAGCTTTTGGGGGATGCTTTTGCTACAGACTCCTTGTCACTTGATTTTAGAACTTTCCAATGAGACTTAAACTGTGGTGTATTAATATAATGAAGTAAATAAAGTTGTAATTTAACAATAACCTAGTAAACGGGAATATTAGAGTTACTGAGTGAATGTGTTCCTAAGAAGGACTGACTGTTGTTGGCGGTAGTGACTAACATTGCAGCAACCTGAGCTGAAGTCATCATTTCCTCTTCACACCCTATCATCAGTGTGCACATTCTCCCTTCTGCTTTCTACACATTTTGTAAGGTGCTGACAAGGAGAATTTGTTTAAAAATCAAGAGCTTCTTTCGTTGGTGATCATTTTCTTGATTCTCGTGACCTTAATGTGTGATTCAGGGAAGGTTTTGTAAGGAGAGATAATATGTCACTCACTCTCAGGGATTAAAGGGCTACCTTTTCTGATAATTTTGTATATCAACTGAGTCGATATTATAAAGTGGCCACTGAAAAGAGTTTTTAAAACTGATGTCGCAAACTCTAGCCCTTTGTTAGAGTGAAAAGAGGAATTATGGGTTGTGTAGCTCTGTTCCTCTATTTGCTCTGACAGAGGTCTACCACCTGAAACTCCAGCTTTACAAACTCTTTTCAGTGGCCAATTTACATCATGAGCTCAGTCGATATAAGCCATATTATCTTGTTATACCCCCCTACTGATGCAGCGCCATAGTCTCTTTAAAAACTTACCCCCTTTTTTAATTGTAGAACTTGTTTCAGTCTGTGGTTGCAAGGAAGAGTGACTGTGGGGAAAATTATCCTCTTAATTTCCATGGGAATACTGATAGGGATATACTGGGAACAACAAATATACAAGTCAGTCTGTTGTAGCGTTATTTAAAAGACAAACACATGTTGACATCAAAAAGCGCAAAGGGTTTACAGTTGAACCTGAATTGAGTGGCACTGTATTAAGTGCTCATCCTGTATTAAGCGTGGGTGACTGCCTAATATACAGGCTCGACTGTATATCAAAACCGAGACAACCAAATCCAAAATCTCCAGCCTCTGTTCGAATGATATGGCATCTAAACCTTAGCTTGCACATTCAGGATTTACTGTTAAAATGGGGCCTGATTTCTAACCTCATATTTTGAAATTGAAAGAGTTTTGGAAATTATCACATCAGTTGATTTGTGGCTTTTGTCTGACTGTCTTGACCGGCAGGCGCGGATACTAATCTATGGCCAGGCTACAAGGTGTGCAACATGGCAACAAGTTTGCCGGGTCGCTTATCATCGATATAACAATTTTATCTCTTCAGAGATGGAAATGAAAAGATGTAGGAATTATTTTTGTCACCATGCCAGAAAAAGTGGAAATAATAGAATGGCATCAGTTGGAAAAAAAAAAGTATTTCCTATTTATGAACGTGTACATGTTAAGTACAAATGCTGTGCTATTTCCGGTCGAACTGGTCAAGACTCGACTTCAACTCCAGCGGACAAAAGCTGTTTACAAAAACACACTGGATGTCGTTTACAAGACTGTGAAACACGAGGGATTTCTAGGACTTTACAAAGGATTCCCGGTAAGTCAGTTCGGCGTTCTCACCGGACATATCTACGCTTCAAGTTACGAAATTTCTAGAGAACAGTTCTCCACGTTGCAAAATGCAGCCCGCGGATTTTTAGCTGGAGGTCTCGCTGCTGCGTTAGAGCAAACTGTCATAAATCCAGTAGATGTTATAAGTCAGCGAATGATGGTTGAAGGGCAAGGGCAAAGAAACAAGCAGCGCGGTACTCTGAGGTCTGTCAATATTGTAAAGCGAGTATTGAGAGACCATGGAGTTTTCGGCTTTTATCGTGGATTCGCAGCGTCTTTGATGGTGGAGGGGCTCTGGAGTGCCACTTGGTGGGCCTCTTATTGCCTGTACTTAGACGTGATTGGGAAAATGGTTCCTGGTGGAACTTCACATCTCGTTATTAAGGGACTGTCTGGTATGTTGGCTGGAATTAGCTCTGCTGTGGTGGGAAATCCCATTGACGTCATTAAAGTCAGACTACAGGTGAGTTGCGGACTCGAGTCTTTTAAGGTTGACAAATGCTAGTCTTATCAATCTTTCTGTCTCATGTCACAGCCAATGGGTTTTTAAATAAGGTACCTTCATTCAGTGAAACCCAATCAACTAACATGACATTTTTTAAAGTTATGTTAGACATCCCTAATTGGTCTGGGGAAAGACCTTGCATTTATGGTTTAGACCTTACAAAAATAGGTGCTGTGGGAGAACTGACTAACATAACTTAAAGGGATGGGTGGCATTATAGCACCCTCACTTTGCACTATCGTACTCTTAAGTAATTTAAATCCCAAAGAGACAGAAAAAAAGCTAAAACAGTATCTGTGGACAGACTGATTTCAAAATATTTTCCACAATGCCCACTGATGTGTATCACTGACTGAATAATCTTAATTTATAGTTTATCTAGTATGGGAACATCAGGTTTGAAAACTTGATAGACAGCACTGAAACATCCTGCATATGAAAGGAGAAGGTATCTGAGTATTCAACCTCTTTTTCTGTCTGATAAATGTGCTTGTAACTTCTTTCAGGTGGAAGGAAGAAAGTCTTTTTCGAGAACTCTGCATGATCTGCTCAAGAATGAAGGAGCTCTGGCTTTAACGAAGGGAATGTTTGCTAGTGCCATTTCTGAGATGCCCTGTAGTGCTATTACAATAATTGGATATGAAATGGTCAAGAAACTAAGCTTGAAGGAGGATTCTGTCATTTAATGATAGTAAATAATCTTGTAATTATTATCACTGTTAGGCATTGTGACACAAAATGGAGAGGTTGGCAGACATAAAAACAGTCATGCATGCTCACATTAGGTTTTTTGCATTAGGACTGGTTTTTGTCTTTTTTTTATAGTTCTATTTTCCCAATGCCTTCAATGTGATAAAAATAGTTACAGTTACTGGTAATATGTTCTTGGGCATGAATAAGTGTTAGCCCTTTTCAGAGCTCATTTTAACCCTCACCTAACAATACATTTGTGGAATGTATTATGTACACCTAGCGAAGTAGAAAAGCATCTGAAAAACCTAAACATACACAAGTCCCCAGGTCCTGATAAATTATTGCCTCGTATCCTGAAAGAATGTGCATTGGAATTATCTATGTCACTTTGTAACTTATTTAACAAGTCATTCCAATCCGGCTCACTTAACCCAACGACTGGAAAATTACACATGTTATTCCAGTCTATAAAAAGGGACCAAAATATATAAAGGAAAACTATCGCCAAGTCTCACTAACATCTATCATCAGTAAAACAGTGGAGAAGATTGTTAAATCAAGAGTTGTCTCATTTTGGACTGAACATCAACTACTAAACCCAAGCCAATTTGGATACTTGGAAGGCTGATTGACAGTGTCACAACTTTTAAGCTGTTTTAATGACTGGTGCTTAACAAGAAATTTGTCTAAAGTGTCTGATGTAATATTTCTGGACCTATCAAAAGCGTTCGACAGTGTCCCTCATGAGCGCCTACTTTTAAAACTCAATAGGTATGGGATAGACGGGCAACTGCACCTGTGGTTCAGGAACTTCTTAACCAATCGAAAACAAAGAGTTATGGTACGTGGATTGTACTCGGATTGGTCACCTGTCACATCTGGTGTCCCTCAGGGCTCAATACTGGGACCGGTTATGTTCCTTATTTAAGTGAATGAAATACCTGGCATCATCACGTCTACTGCCAAATGATTTGCCGATGATACCAAAATCTACCAACAGATAAATAATGTTGAAGATTCTATTGCTTTACAGATATATTTGACCACCCTCGACCTATGGGCAAATCGTTGACAGATGAAATTTAATTCTACCAAATGTGAAGTCATGAGAATTACACATAACAAAGACAAAAAGTCCACACGGTACAATATATCGAGTACAGTGTTGAGGAATGTATCTAATTACAAAGATCTTGGAGTTATTATGACTAGTGATCTGAAATGGTCAAAACATGTTGAACAAATAGTTCACAAAGCAAATAAGGTTCTTGGCTTACTTAAACGCACAGTATGCGGTAAAAATAAAGATATTTTTTCAAATTTGTACAAAACCTTGGTTCGTCCAATCTTGGAATACGCTTGCCCGGTGTGGTCACCACACCTCATCAAAGACATCAATGAAATTGAGAAGATACAAAGAAGAGCTTCGCGAATTTCTTTAGGCCAAAGAAGAGAAGAGATGGCGTATAAGGAGAGGTGTAAAATTCTTAAATGGAACTCTTTTGTACAAAGGAGAGATTTCCTTTCCTTAGTGGAATGCTATAAAACTGTATTCAATCTAAATGGATTAAATTTCAGTGACTATTTTGAACTTTGTAAAAACACTAAGTCAAGATCTAACCATCCATATAAGCTACAACTCAAACTCGCAAACTGAACTGCTACAAAAAAATTCTTTCTTTGTCAGAATTATCAAACCCTGGAATAATCTTCCTATTAATGTATTTAATTTTTGTGACAGCCCTAACATTAGTGAGTTTAAATCAAAATTGAAGAAACAATATGAATATTTATCGAATCACCATTTTATATTTATTTATGATATTTAGCTGCTTCTTATTTGACTTTTTTTATTTTTATTAACTAGTTCTGTAAGATTTTATACATAAATAGGAGACCCTTGATATAGGGTTAACCTCTGGGTTTCCTTTTTCTTAATAAATATGTATTTGTATGTTGTTCTGAAATAAAGTATTGTACTAACTGTTTTGTACTAACAACTCTGGCTAAAGTGACTCTGAGATGGGCCCAAAACATATTTACGCTTGTGAACATTAACTATGTCATTCGTTTAATAGTGGGCTTTCGTACTTGTAATAGATAAAATGTAGACCACAAATTTGAACAAGGGGCTCAACCATTTACTGGATTGAACCCAGGAGTAACAGAGTTAATTATATAAACTGATTGTGTGGGTGAGTGAGGTAAGGCCACTGTTGTCAATTACAGTGACTAATGTTTTCACAATCGGGGCGGATATCATGATCAAATTCAACGAATTGTCAAAACATTATTGACTTCATTACTGCTGACAAAAGTCTCTTTTAGGACTAATTTCACCCAATTGATCAGACTGCATGAGGCTGGGGTAGACAAGACTCTGAATACCTGTTTTACCCATTTCTTTGATTTACTCTTTGATGCCAGGTTGAGGATGCTGCTTTTCATGCATCAGATACAGGAGGGTCAATTTTTGCTATCTACCTAACTCAGTTAGCTTATTGTTACCAGAAAAATGAGGATAATGTAGCATAGTGATTTCACTGATTTGTACCAGGATTACAAATTAACATTCTTTTGTTCCTGATATGGACCATGTTCCTCACATAATATTTATTTTGTAAGTATTAGTATGTTATTTGGAATAAATGATAATTTTTAATGTATTTTACATGGCTGCATATTTTAATTGATCTGAAATTCCTTCCAAAGAAAAATCAAGGTTACACTTGATTCATTTACTGTTTATGGTAGGTATTAGGAGGGGGCATTGGGGTCTATAAGAACTGCAAAAATGGAGTAAAAAATCATCCAAAACTGCAAAATCACCCAAAAAATTCAATCTCAACTGAAAACCACATGCAAACCCCTTTAAACTAAGACATTTCTACATCCCAGTACTTAATCAAACCCTAATTGATCCAATCCAATATGGTAGTGACAAATGGGGTATGCCAAAGGTTTTGTGGCTATTCAAAATCAGCTTGGAAGTGCATGATTGCTGCTCAGATCAAAGAGAAACTGCAACCCAAAGAGGAAAAAGCTGAAAAATACATTGGATACTAAATCTGAAAATCCATTAGCATTTTTGATGAAAACCGAAAACTAAATGTTAAAAAAAGGAAATATCTGCAAACTGCGATGAGCACCATAACAGAAAAACCAAAGCTTTTTTGGCACAAAAACTGAACTAAAAAATGGCCAAAACTGCAAAACCAAAAATTCCAATGTACCCTTCTTATTAGGTCATTTCCTGGTATTTTCTGTGGGTGTGTTGCCACTAACCTTATTGTCTAAATGATAAGATCGTGGAAAGAGAAATCATTACACTAACAAGCTTAAACCACCTCTCCCCAAATGGGGCTGTTCACTGGTTCAATGTAAAGAAAGAAAGAAATATTTTGGAAAAATAGTCTGGTAACAAATTTGAGCTTATGGAAGGCAGACCAGAACGATATTTATAAAGGGAAACCAAGGAGTTGAGGTGTAGATAACCAAGAGCAACTGTATATTAAGGGGGTGTAGCTAGGGGAAGATCTGTATCCCTCTTGCTGAAATATTCTTTTCAGTTTTAACGACATGCAACATGGTTAAGACGGTGAAATAGCTTGAATGTTAGATTCTCCATGGCAAGAATCACCCACTGATCATCCAAAAAAAATGTCACGGTAAAACACAGCGTGGATGTCTTTATAACAGTAAGGTAGCTGCTCTGTGTATAATACAGTGTGACCTCTCTCCCTCTCTCCTAATCATTCCCTTGCACTATCAAAGGGACTCATTGCAAAACAAAACCGCTGAAATCCAGGATTTCTTTCAAAACTCAATGGAAAAGTGCACTAGCTTACTTGATGAAAAATTTATCCAAACTAATATCCTAAAACATAATACAGTTTGAAGCAATCATAGGAACTGTGACCAAATGCCCACTTGGAAAAAAGAGATAAAAACAAAGCAAAACAAAAAGAGAAAAAAAAGGTTAAAATGATAAGAAGGTTATTGCATATGGGCAAGGAGCTGCCCGGATTTTTGTTTTCTCTAGTTTTCTCACATCAAAAGTTTGCGTGACCTGCCAGAAAAGCGTGGACTTACCGTGGACTTGTCACGCAATGCACTCTACACATAATTATTTATAAGTGTGGTGGAAAACGATTAGATCAAAGGAGTCAAATTTTTACGTTAATGGACTTTTCCATTATTAGACGTAACACTGCTGATGATGTAATAATTGGAAGAAGTCACACTCGCTGTGCTTCACATTTCAGCGCGTTCCCGCGCAGATGTCTGTACGAGAGATTTGCTTCGGCAATCTTTCGTTCTTCTCTAAATGCCAGAGGAAGTCAAACAAATAGAGTGGCAGCATATTGACAAGTTTAAATACTACACTTACGGAAGTGTTTTCTTCGTTGGAGTAAATACTCTTTTATACCCAGCAGACGTGATAAAAACTCGACTGCAAGTGCAGCGGACAAATGCTCTCTACAGAGGAACACTTGATGCTGTTTTTAAAACCTTTAGATCGGAAGGACTTAAGGGGTTTTACAAAGGATTCCTGGTGAACCAAATGAGTATTTTAACTGGGCATTTCTACGTGACAAGCTACGAAGTTTCACGATCGCAAATGTCTTTCTTTGGTGATGGCACTCGAGGATTTGTAGCCGGCGGGGTCGCGGCGCTGATGGAGCAGTTTTTAGCCAATCCAATCGAAGTGATTTCTCAAAAGCTTATGATTCAAGGACAAGGAGAAAGCAATACAAAACTTAAGGGAGCTCTGCACATCTCTGCAGACGTGTTCAGAGACCACGGTATGAGTGGGTTCTACCGCGGATTTGTCCTCTCGTTCCTGACCGGGGCATTGTGGAGCGCTGTCTGGTGGGGCTCTTATGGTGTATACATAGACGTAATTGGGGATCACGCCCCACATGGTACATCTCATCTTCTAATTCAAAGCGTTGCTGGTGGACTTTCAGGGTTGAATGCAGCCGTCATTGGGAATCCTTTTGATATTGTAAAAACAAGACTGCAGGTAATCACAGGAATATCCAACACGAAATAAAAAACATACAAATGACACTAGAGTCGATGTAACAAGTTGAAGTGCAGCACAACTAAAACCAACAAGGTCATTTTAGAGTCCAGGCAGACATGATCCTAAGCGACTCTTAACGCTGCATTTTTCTTAAGAATTTAAGTAATGCTCAAATCAGTAGTGATTTTAACTGTTTTAGGGCCAGTACAAACAATGGGGGAAATAACTAACGGTTTATAATAGGATTACACCAACAAGGGCTTGCCCCTCTCCAGAATTGTACTATCCTGAAATTGATACCTCTTCTTGGGCATTTAAACATCTCAATTTCTTTGAACACTAAGCAAACTGTGACCCTACAAAGGGATCCAGATCCCCAATGTGGTGGAGCCATAATTTGGCCAATATTTAAGCCTAGTAGCTAATATTTTTATTTTCAGCAAAGACATTGTTTTTTGTTCATTTCTAAGGTTGAAGGTGGAAAATCAATGACCAGATCTTTTCAAGAACTACTCAAGAAAGAAGGACCAAAGTCATTGACAAAAGGAATGCTTGCTAGTATATTGTCTTGGGTTCCCTCAAGTGTTATCATGATAGCTGCATATGAAACTGTCAAGAAACTCAGCCTAAAAGAGCAATCAATTGACTTGTTTAGGTAATGAGTATACGACACAGAATGTCCAACAACTACTTGCATCATTAAAGCAAGGGTAGACACAGGGTGTGAGGAGAATCCTGGGGTTTAATTTCGTGCTTGTCTTCTAGGGTGTAGGATCCCCTTGAGTACTCCTGCTATGTTTTATTCTAACAATTTTACCCTCAGTTTTATCATACAGATCAACCTTTGCTGCACCCTCCACATGGAAGTGTCACACTGTAACAATAACAAATAAAATATATTTCAACTTTGCATCTACTACTTGAGAGATGTAGAGTGCCCTTGATTTGCACCACAGTCCTTGCCTTGCAAATTTATTGTTAAAGAAAGGGTGGTAGGGAAGGGAGGGTAGGGAAGGGAGGGTAGGGGTTGCATCAGTTGATTTATCAGGGATGTGTCTGATGATAAATGCATCTTTGACTGATGTAGTCTGTGGAACTTGCTGCTTTGTCAGGGACAATGCTGCAACCACTTCATAGAGTGCAGAAGCAAAATTCTGTTACCATTTGAGTAGCTGTGAAAGAATCACATTTGTATTTATTTATGAGATCTTTGGATATCAGTACAATTTTACGTACATCAACCACTGAACTCTACATACCGGTAACACCTTGAAATGCAAAAATACCATGATTGTATCATGTTATTTTATTTAAAATTAACTGGATCACAATAAATAATATAGCTGGCATCAAATCATTTTAATAAAACAGTAATTCCCCTTGTGTATGTATTATATGAGATTATCTACCAGTATGCAAAATCAAGACTACAACCTCATAGGGTATCTGTCATCTTAGAGTAAATTTTGTGGCAATCTAACAAAAATGCTTCCATCTGATTGGCTACTCGACTTACTATCTATTCCTAAATATTTGTCTCACTGTCAAATAAAAACACGAGTCTGTTTTTTAAGGTTTCAGTCACCAGTAAATTTGTACGGAAACAATTTCTATTACCAGTAGATTATTTCGGCTAGATTTCTTTATGTAAGAGCTGATTCCAAGTTTCCCTCATCAACTTTTAACCAATAGAAAATTTAAGCTCATAGCTCAAACACTGAGTTTATGTTTTCGAACAACAGTTTGGCATACCTGGCTTCACAACTTCTAACAAATGTATGTATTGAGAAAAACAAAAATTTTAGGGAGCACGTAACACAACTCTTGCAGTTAATTATCACTTTCAAATAAAGCTTGCACTGTGCACTGTTAAATGAACTTCAGGTTCATTTTCTCATAGAAAAAGGTCAAATTCACATTTTTATAGTGAAATATTTATGAACAAGATATATTTTGTGCCTTAAAATTTGTTACAAGTTGGATTGACTGGTTTTTAAAGAATCAGAATCCAGCTTCGCTGTTGTTGTATTTGTATGATTGGCATCACTCATGTAAATATGGACTGACTTAAGGTTATAAATCGATAGTGAAGAGATCATTTCATATCAACTTAGAGCCTGCAAAGACTGACTACATGTCTTGAACAAATAAATCATTTTCTACTGTGCCACCTCCATTCCCTTCAATGTCATGGCTACCCTCTGTCTCCTCCTCCTCCTCCTCCTCCTCATCATCATCATCATCATCATCATCATCATCATCATCATCATCATCATCATCATCATCATCACCATCATCATCTCCATCATCATCATCATCCTTGCCAGCTTCAACTAAATCCTCAAAATGGTGTGTCTTCTTGGTGTCCTCTCCTCCAGTGTCATTGCATAAAAACTGGTTATATTCTCCTTCCCCAGCACTACACATCTTAGCATCAGCTTTTGTCAATGAGACAAGAATGGTAGAAGCAAATCAATGTTTAGATGCCAAATGAGAGTCACCTTTAAAAGTTTATTTTAATTGGGGTAGGAGCTTCTAAAAATTGATTATAAGGATTTCCAAGGCTTATAGAATGTAACAGTTTCGGGAGTTGATTGCTTCACTACAGCAGCTTGACACATTTAAGTCTCTTATAAATTTCTCAGTCTGATGAAGAACCTTTACAATAGCATACACTGTACCTGTTGACTCCCTCTGGGACTGCTCAAGTTTTTCCCTAGTTTCTTGCCATTTCTCAGAATAGGCTTCCTTTGCTTTCTGTGTCAGCTCAATGAGTTTCTTGAAATGTTCCTGTGTCAACAATTTAAGTATCTTCAGAGCCTGACATACTATTGGGAGGTTGGATGGAAGCAACAAGCCAGAGGAAAAATATCTCAAATACAAACACTGTTTCCCATGGCTGAACAAAGTTCTGGCATAATTAAAAAAAAAAACCCTTTAACTCATTTGGCTGCTAAAGGGGCCTCTGGTGTTTGGAGCACTTTTCCTTACTGGACTCTAATAGGGTCACAGGTGGTGAAAGAATTAATAAATACAGACCATACTTGTTAGGGACAACCAACACTAAAGCTTTGCCCCAGGTGATCGCAGTTTATGTATTTAAAGCAATTTCCTGTTTGTGGTTACACAAACACCAACATCCAGTTTACCATTCATTTCACAGATAAATCATGGAGAGGTGTCTTGAAGAATAGAGCTAAAGAAAAACTGGTATTTTTATAAGTGCATGAGGGCATTTAGCTTGTTTTGTGTGCATCCATGCTGTATATCATAGATTCAAATGCATGTGTGTGTCCGTTTAAAAGTGGTGTCATCATTGCAATCCTTTTAAAAGAAAAAGCTCTCCAACACTGACACTTCTTTCAGTCCCTATGTTGTCTCTTCATTTTGCTAAGTTATTCCTTTCTAGACTGCTCTCTACCAGCTAAATGTTCAACAGTTTGTTCCGTGTTGCCATCTGCCTGAAAAGTGATGGTAATGCAGTAGCTTGCATAATCAGGCTATGTAAAACTTTACTCAATTTTACTTCCCCTACCTGTGCTCCATCGTAGTTAAATATCCCACAAATGCTGACAGGAACCTTCTTCAACAGTACTTTGCCTAGCAACTGACGTTTCAGAGCAAACACCACTGGAATCTGATTTTCTTGGCAGTACATTATTATACTGCTCAAGGTTTCATCTAGACCTCCTGTAGAATATCACTACAATTACTTCTAAATTATTTCTAAATAATTCGAAAATGTTTCATTTTAGAGTTTTCTAATTCAGGAATTTTACAAGGAACATCATAAAGGACCATAATCTTGACCCAGGTTTTCAGGTATGACACATTAATTTCCTTTAGAGTAATAAAATAATTGCAAGTTTACACTTCCATTTTAAGAAACCTGACAACTATTAACCAATACAAAAAAAATGTAACAAAAGTGTTAACACGATAAAACACTGCAAGTTTAACCTTGGAGAATGATGACTGACTTTACTTTTCCACCTGCAATGACTTGATGATTAAAAATGTTCTGAATAACAACTTACCAGCAGATTTTATTCGTTCCACATTTGAGGAGATAATAACACATTTCACCCTCCTTAACTTGAGGTGTTTGCTGACCTCTCTAAGGCCTAGCACAAATCTTCTCTTTGCTTTGGCCTATAAAAGAAAGCCAACATCAGCAATTAACCTTTTACACTCCAACATCGAATAAGTAAAGATTTGTAACAACATATTTACAATAAAAATCTGCGATAAAATATTGGAAAACATTACACAATGTTTAGAGGTTTCCAGAACGTCATTATCAAGTGAGAATGAAATAACAAAACTAAGATATATATACTTAGATGAGAAAATGAATAAATTAAGAGTCATTGAGAGTCAAACAAAGAGCTTAGCCTTGATGGAGTCACTCTGGGTGTTTAAATTCAGTCTTACTGTTCTTATGTACAACATTTCGTTGACCAGGCAATCCCATTTCGTGCTGCATTTTTTAAGCACCCGAAATTGGCTCTCACTGAGTAAGTTAACATTCCCATGAGCATCTTTCAGATGACGACCAATGGCAGAATATCGATGATCAGCAATGCGTTGAAATAGATGGCATGTCTTATATCCGACATAATTTGAATTGCACAAATCACTTTGATAACAATAAACAACACTGTGTTGATTGACAATACGTGGCTTGATTTCTTAAGCTTAAGATCATGCTCAAGTTTCTTGCTGGTGAATACTGGTCGTACATCAATGCCAATTTCAGAACTGAGATCCTGCATCTGCTTTTTAACTGAGTTCGCTGAGGTTTGATCTTTAAACGGGATGCTGGCTCTTAAAGTTTCATCAGTAACAGGTTTCGTCTTAGCCTCTTGTGTTGGGGGGGGGGGGGTAATCACATTTATCAATGATGCCATTCATTAACAAACTTGGGTATCCAAGGTGAGTAAACATAGATTGTAGATGTTTACAGAAATTGTAGATGCCCCTTTATAATCTTTTTTCTATTCTACATCAAAATATAGTGACTCTTAAACATGTTTTTGCATCATTTGTGGTATTTTGCCCTTTTCTGAATTTTTTATCAAGCTCTTTAATCTGCAGATAAAATGTCTGGCCAAGCAAAGAGGGACTGGGCACCATGGTGTCACAATAGGAATCTTGTGGAGAGAAATATTCTTCATTGAGTCAGGGGTATTTGAAAAACCCCAAACTACACATCGAAATGGCATTTTTTGGCTAAAAAGATTGAAAACAGTAGCTTCAAAAATCACTTTGCTTCTTTGATAAACTTGGTGTTACTACCATTACGTCATGGGTTCCAGTACTCTTTAATGCAGCCAAAGAGATACGGGGAGTCTAAGTTCGATACCACTTTGGACTTTTATCGCCTCGTAAAATAACAAAGATGCATCAGAATCACCCACAAATCTTACCAGAAACCCTCTACATACTTCTATTTTTATAATTTAATGCCAAAAAGGTAGGTTTCAAAGGCACTTTTAAAGAGATAACCCTTTACTCCCTCTATACATTTCCTAAGATGCCGACAAGGAGAATTTGCTCATCAACTAAGAGTTTCTGTTGTTGGTGATCATTTTCTTTATTCTTGTGACCACAAAGTGTGATTCAGGGGTGAAATTGTAAGGAGAAATTATGCACTGGTCAATGTGAGTGTTCAAAGGCTTAAATAGCCCAGTTCCGAATTATCCTTGGCCTCATTTTAAGAACGAGTCCAGGTGCTCATCCTTTCATATGATTATAAGTTTTCATTCACATGCAAATTAAACTCATTATTACAAGAATGGTTGAGCACCAGGCCTCATTTTGAAAAAGAGGCCAAGGGTAATTCAGAAATGGGCTATTATCAGAGTGGAAAAAAATTCACCTTCACTGGATCCTTGTGGAACTGCCTGTCTTGAAAACGTACAAGTTCTCTCAACAGTTCAGTTGTCACAGAGTCCACCTCCTTATCTGGAACTTGAAAGCAATACCTGAAAAAAGTTAAAAGCAATATTCATTGCATAAATTTCATTGCACAAATTGTTTTCCAGGACCATTACATGAAATCAGAAAATGCAATGAAAGGAAAGTGAATTTATAAATTTCCAAAAGTGAGACAGTGTAAGATCTATTAGAGGAAGTAAATTATCTGTTTAAGTACATAAGTTATCTCACAATAATTAACAGAAACAATAATGCCAGAATTGTTTCATGCTTGTATAACTGTCAAGGTGCACCAAAGGTGTAATTCAATGCTTGGCAATTATTTTTCTTGGGAAGTACAACTGAAAAATAGCATTACTGCGCTCTTCCTTACTTAAAGGTAAGGATGGTAAAGGGAGTCAACCATGAAAAAATGTTTAGCAAATCAAATAACTACTTTTCCTTGTTACCAGAAATCCAAAAATGTGTCTCACACATTCAGGTTTTAGTAGTTGGAAAATTTTAAACAAAATCAATTATAATCATTTAAGAAATTCAAAAATAAGACATTTTTTTAAAGAACTTCCAGGCTCCTTTTCTTAAGCTGGCAAGTATTATGCATTTAAAAGGCAAATACATTTTGTGTAAGAATTTAAAAAAATGTAACGAGCACAATCTCACTCTCGAAAACGGCGACTGTGAATTTCAGCAGCTATTTCTTGATCTGTAGGAGAAGATACTTCTGCCCCGGATGTGTCCTCTAAAAAGAAAGACAGGTACTCAGTTATGTTTAATCAGTCACTCTGAATGTACTTATATGATAAGCTATGCGTACATTACTGTGCATGCATAAATAGGATCATGATTGTAATTGTTATTGCCAGGAAGAAGAGATGAAGTGACTTATTGCCTTATATGCTTTATCATAGGTAAAGTGGGGATGGAGGGTTTAAGCTGCTTGGGATCTTCCTTTATGCAGGAAGAAACTGAAAAGTTAACAGGTACACAGCTCTTTTCTCATTTTAAAATCAATTTGCCAGTTGTCACTTGTCTGAAACAGGTTTCCTTTTTCTTTTTATTCTTGTATACACTTTACTCTACCCTCTGATGGACTCTGCACGTCTTCCTCTTGAACAGTATTCTCAAATTCAGGGTTATTTGTCCTAAATAAAAAAAAAAGAGAAAGAAAGATCAACTCAAGTTATAAACAGAAGTTTTCAATATTCATTTCTCATCTAGCTTGGGCAGTTAATTTAACTCAAATAACCATGGTTGTATCATTTTTTCCCATTTCCACACCAACACCCTCTACCATTACATTTCACTTGAGTTTGTACATTCTTTGACATTTCCAGAGCCCATCTTTCACTTTTTCAGTTATTAACAAAGCTGAGGCAGGACTTCTAAGCAGCATATGGTAGTTTCTGGCCTTTCCCTACATCTAGGCAGTTCAGAAAGCTGCAAAATTTGAGAACAAAAATTTATCTTTCAAATTGGCACTCTTGATTCCCAAGGTATTGATGAACACTTTCTTGTGTTTTTCATGCCACCAATTTTCCACCAATGGCGTAGAGGCCCTTATAGGAATGGTGTGGCAACCTTGACAACCTCCACACACCTGTTTTCTTTATCTTCACAAACTTCATTGTCTTTGTCAGTATCCGATGTTCCTCCAGTTTCTCTTGCTTTCTTCTTCTCTTCTCTTTCCTTCAGAATAATCTACAGAGAACAATTTAATTAAACAATCCCCTTGAATCTTTCCTGTGTGAAATTCGACTGCACAATTACTTAATATTTAACAATGTTGAAAAAAATGATGAACATGTCCAGCACTGGATCTTTTAAATTCAGAGACTGCAAGGTCATTGCAGAATGCAGTAGTCACTAACTCCCTGAAAAGAAATCCTTCTGGAACTATTCATCCTTAACTCTTGACTGGTAGTCCTAGTTCCAAACCATATGCTATTAAATACAATAAAGATTTTGAATAAATTATTATCATTGGAATATTTTAAATCATTTGTGGGGAAATTTCATAATATTTCATGATCTTTTTCACAACTATTTACCTTAAACTTGTGGGCCCAGATGTTGGAAGGCAAATTAGTGCTTATCCAAGGTTAAATTTTCAATCTGGGTTTCTTTACTGCTTTATTCAAACCATTTTTGGGATAATTTTTGCTTTACTTTAGCATCCAATTGTCAATTGCAGACAAAAAACATTTATTGCCGGTTTTCACTATCACACCAACATCAAAACCATTCAACAAATAAAGTCAAGAATCAAAAAGAAAAAAACCAAGTTGAATGTTCAAACACTCTTACAGAGATTCAGGTCTATGGGATATTTCATTTGGAAGATATTCCAAGAAATGTTTTACTCCAATTTATAATGCTTTGTATGGAGACGCTGTGTTTTTGTCCCACCGATAGGCACAAATATGCCAGCCGCAATCTAAGAAAATCATATGTCATCGAGTTTTACTATAAGCAGGTAGTCGTCTTCTAGAAGCTCATACGCCTCTATGACTACTTATTCTCAAACAAGCTTAAGGACTGTTTAGATGTGAAATATCAGCAGATAAGTCACTTTTTTTTAACCTATGTACAGCATTCCCTACTGCCATTTTAATATCTTGTCACACAAAAGCTTAGAAATTTAAAGTTGCTTTTATTACATGTAAAAACCAAGAATACTGAATTTTCTTTCAAAGCTTTCAGATCTGGAGTAAGATTTTACAATAACCATGGGTTATCTTAACCCAGCTTTAACAACCCGGCCCTGACTGTTACTGGGTACTTCTAGAACTACACCTTCTCCCCCTCCCCCTCCCCCAACTATAGAATGCAATTCTGAAGTTGAATTAATGTTGGGACATTTCATCCTTTATTGAACCCTGTATATAAATATTTTCCTGGCAGACAGGAGTATCAGCACCCACCCTTTTTCCCTCTTTTCTTCACCCATGAAAAAAGTAATTAAAAGAAGGTCAACTTTCAAATTGAATGTCTAGATAGTTCCTTGCAATTATTAACAATTATTAATTATTATATGTATACCTTTTTCAGAGCACTTGGCTTCTTCCTTGCTGGAGTCTCTCGCTCTTTGCCACGTTTGATAACTGGTGCAGTGGAGTCTAACATGTTATGAGGGACCTGATGATATTCAAATAAAGAACTATACTGAGATAGAATAAATATATGAAAATCATATATTTTGAACTGCGGTATTTGATACGTATGATGGACGATCCTCGCAGTAGATAGCGCTATAGCGCTATCTACTGCGAGGATCGTCCATCATACGTAAAGAACTATACTAACACTGTAATTAAAAGATCATAATAATGACAACAATTAATCCAATTCTCAGTTGATTATAGAGCTAACCTGTGCCAAAGTATCACCAATCACAATTTCTGACTAATCAAAAAGTGTATAATGCAGCCCTTTTCATCAGCACTAAATTTCTGGTCTGGATGGTAAAATCCACACCATCACAGAGCATACATTGACTGTATCTAGCCACTGTCAAATGAACCTCACTGTCAGATTCAAGATAAATTCTTGGCTTCTAAGAGACTTAAAGATACTAAAAAATTATTGTTGGTACCTTATTCTGTTCTCTCTTAAGTAACCATGCATTCTTCACAGGAGATTTTGCCTCAGCAGTTGTGGACAGCTGACTTGGTAGCACACCGGTGGATATCACATGCTTTTTACCACTTTGCTTTCTTTCAGGAATCTTAAAAAGTGAAAAAAGTATTTCTACAACGAGTTCTGCTACATCCAAAAACTAAAAAGCATCAAATGGTAACCTAAGGTACCTACCATAATGAATCTGAGATGACTAAAAATCAAAGTCAAATTTATAGATCCAGAAAACATTGGAACCACAACATATGGGAGATGAAAACTATACAATGCAGTACAAAATCAATTGTCCATATGCTTTCCTATTTTCATGGGCATAGCATTAAGAACACAATGTTATCTTACTGAAATTGTTTTCAGCATGCTACCAAGATCAACTTGAATAGGCTTTTCAGTTCGCTTGGAAGATGCATTCTGTTGTGCCTTCTCTCCAGTCTCTGAAGATTTCTTTTTCTTTTTCTTTTTCTTCTTCTTTTTCTGATTTTCACCATCTTCCACAGCATCCATTATAGCTTCTGACGAAACCTGCAACACACCACGACCCTCCTTGATAGACTGTCCACTGTCCTGTGATGGACTGACTGGAACTGGCTGTTAAGTAATACAAATACACAAAATTATTCCTTGACAACTTAATAAGTTAAATAACTGTATAACGGTTATAAAAATCGAACAGATCTGTATGCATGTACATGACTGCCTAGCATAGCTGCCAAAGCTTATCCAGGAGTCTGTGGTCATGTTATTCCTTTTAAATAGTATGCTTGTCAATCATAGGTTTCTTGTGAGCACTTTGTCACATTTCCTTAACAGTTTCATAGTATCCATTAGTGCTCCTGAGCCCAGTTGTTCAAAGGGCAACTTTTGATCGAGATCGACCATTGATAGAGATTTAACCAACTGATAGGGTTATCTACCCTTCCAACAACAACTACAGTAGACTCCCGATAACTCAAACCTTCAAGGGAAATAATTTGAAAAAGATTTGAGTTATCAGGAGTTTGAGTTATCGGGATTTGAGAAAAAATAACCGGAAATAACAGAAAAAAAGGTGTTAAATGTTTTTCTTTATATGCAGAGTACATTTTAATCAAATCTGATTACAGTATAGAAAAGCCGAGTGACAAAAAGAATTTACATCTCTAAATTACTGTATAAATCAGAATGCAACATAATGTGAAAAATATAACAAGGGAATGCAGCGGGGAGAGGTCCAGTAACTGCAAACCGTAGAGGTTTTTTTTTCAAGTCTTTAGAGAACAATGTCGGGCTACTGGTACAAATAACCTAGTGCAATTTAAAAACGAGTTAGGAAGCAACACTTTGTGAAAACCAGCGGAACTTGAACTGAACTGACATGTATTGTGCAATGTAAAAGAAAGGAAACAGTTCACACGGCTGCTTCAAAATAAATTTAAGGTTTTGGACAACAGTGTTTTGACTTGTCATGTGTTGACAGACATGGTTTGAGTTATTGAGGGTAAAATTATATACTAGAAAATGACCTGAAGGGAAATGAAAATTGGTTCGAGTTAGCTGGAGTTTCGAATTACTGAGGCTTCAAGTTACCGAGGGTAAAATTACAGTGAATGTATGACGGAAATCCATGGGAAATCGATTTTGGTTCGAGTTAGAACGAGGTTCGAGTTAGCAAGGGTTCCAGTTATCGGGAGTCAACTGTACCTCAGCCTATAACATTACCCACTCTTTGAACAACTGGCCTGGTTGTTCAAAGGCTGGATAGCTCTATCCTCTGAATAAATTTCTAGTCCATGGATACCGCTGCATGTTTTATCAACACTTGTTTGCTGGATAGCAATAATTATTTATCCTTTGGATAGTGTTTCCCCCTCTTTAAACAACTGGGCCCTGGAGCCTGGGTTGTGCTGGGAACTGTGAATCAATGACCTTTTAAAAGCTCATTTCTCAAACCTGCAGTTTTCAATCCTTGGTGCAGTTTTTCAGCTGCCATTCTAACCATCAAGCAGTAGGACATAATTCAAAGAATACACACAAGAAGGAGCTGTATTATCCCATTATCATTCAAAATATAAATGCTAATTCTCCCAACTGATGAACAGACACTTTTTATCATTGGTTATCCCTGAGAATTTGGTGTTTTTTTAAGGCAATATTCAGCTGATAATATTCTATGTGTTCATAACCAGTCTTGTTACAATGTAACAAGAACTTTACAAGCTTAACACCCCTTCAGCCAGGGCTCCACACTAGCAGTAGCCAACCAGCTACGAACTTGTAGAAATTCAGTTTTGGCTAGTGGTTTTTGATTCTCACAAACCAGTTTGGCTAGTAAACAAACTGAAATTGTCATAACATCTATGTTGTCACTAGCCACTTTGCTAGTAAGTTGAAAAGTTAGTGTCAAGCCCTGTTCAGCATAAGGGAAATATTAGGAAGTTGATGCTAGAACAACAAAAGGGACAAAAAAAATGGCTTTATTGTCGGCAAAAGCAATCACTGAGCATGATAAAAGTTACTCTGTGGATTCTCATCTACAACAGTATCAAATTGCTTAAAGCAACCAGTAAACTTAAAGCCCCATTTCCAACCGAGATGCCTTCCGTGCCCGGATCATTTTTCATATATGAAAAATACGCTATTTTCCTCGTAGTTGCGGAACTGCTTTGATATCTTCTTCCATCTTACTAATTAGGGCTTTCAAAGTTCCATCTTGAATCATGCGCGAACAACAAACTATCATAGTATCCATATCAGTAAATAGTTTTTAATTCTTACATGTATGACACTGAAAAACATCATTTGAGAAGTTGATGCCACCGAAGAAGCGGTCTAGAGGAAGGCCGAGTCTGCCCGGCTTGGCAAAGGTTATTCAACTTTAAGAGTCTGTGTATGATTTATGGAGGGCAAGGAAAACAACCATGGGTTTCGGTAACACTACAGACAGTGCTTTTGCAGAAATGTTATTGCATTGTTCCTACGATGGAACTAGAGACTCTGGGGAGATTTTTTCGAGGTGAGAATAATTATTTGACTGATTTTTACTTGAGATCCCGAGATATGTATGTAAGTGATCTTATTTGTAGAAGTGATTATTCTATAATTGAAATGCGTAAAGTAAATCAGTTTTGGCCAATATTGGTTATTTGTTTATATTTTATTTAGTGTTGAAGCCAAACAATTTCCTTCAACATCAAGTAAGCTTCGTACAAGTTTTATACACAGACTCGATTTATGATTTTCAGTCTCAAATATTTAGCTGCAAATTTGTTTACTGTGTTCTTCACCAAATCTTTGTTTTTCTTTTTAATAGTGTTTGTGAATGACTATCAGAGTTCGCCATTTAACAATAGGGCGATTCCAAAACAAAAACAAATGACTGCAAAGGATCTCGGATGGAAATGGCCGGCCTTTAAATTCCAAGAAAATCAACGTTCACTACTGCACCCTACTATCACTACTGTAGGTCATTTCTGATGGAACACAATACAAAGGGATAATATCTTAAGGTAGTACTCCAGCTATTTACTAAACATTCATGCACACTTTGTAACTCACCTTTGGTTTAGGAACTGCTCTCAATGCAGCACTGTAAGACAAAGGAGCTGATGGTGGTTTGTGAAAACTGATTACTTCCTTGAGTTCAGTTGCCTGTCTGTCAACAGTAAAAGGTCTTTTAATTTTTACACTCTCAGATAAATTGGGAAAGTCACCTTCTTCCATTCTGCTGTTTGAAGAACCAAACAATGAGCTTTCTTTCTCATCAGATGTTCCCCGAGGGTTACACTGAAAGTTCCTTTTAACATTAGAATCATACTGTTTTGTATCACTCTCATTTGTCAATAAAACTGAACTCATTCCATTCAAGTTTTGCTGTTTCTTTGAAGTCTCAATCTTGGCAGTAACACTGCCCGATTCTTTGTGTGCAACATGTCTTGTGTCACATTTCTGTCCATCAACCTTGATTTTTTCTTGACAAGTTCTCTTCTTCCCAGAGTCAGTATCAGTACTCCTAATGTTTGAACTCTTAAAAGATTCCATTTTGCTTGAAACAGTAGGATGTCGCACAGCATCGGTATCATTCCTCTTGAGTCTCCAGTTGTCATCATTATCGCAAGTCAATTTTTTTACATAGTTATTTCTTTGATTTTGTGTTGCCATTCTTGGAGATTGATCCACTGTTCTAGTTCCTAATTTGGAGATTTCACCATGCTTTAATTTTTCATATCCTTTATCCTTCAATGCACTCCATGTTTCCTTGGGTCCTTTCTCTTGATCATCGCTCTGATCATCTTTTTTATCTGCACAGCTCAAGTTATCAATTGACACCTTCTTACCATCAAAATTATCTGAGCTCAAAAGGTGTTTGTTTTTCCTTCTAGGGTTGTTTTCCATAAAATCCTTCACCCAAGACTTCACTGTCACTGCACTATGGCCACTATTGCTCACATTTTTTGCTGCCACACTCTTGACTTTGTCACTGTAACTTATTGTTAAGTTTGTGGTATCTGATTTTGTGCATTCAGTGCTATTTATGGAGAAATCAACAACTGAAGAATTGTGTTGCAGACTAGGAAACTGCTCACTTTCGTGAGTTGAGTTGGCATGGTTGTGTTCTGTCCCATCTGATTTATCTTTTTCAACATTCAATCCTTGTGTGCCTTCTGTTTGGCCTCTGCTGTTTAATTCCTCTTTGGTTTGTTGTTGAGTAGAGTCATTAGGTTCCTTTTGCTTTCTTCTACGTCTTTTTTTCTTTGTGTTTGTGGTGAGGTTTTCATCTGCCCCATTTTCCACACTAGTTTCTTCTTTAAAAATTTCTTCCTTTTTCTTCAAAGTAACAGCCTTAGCAGTGCTTTTCTTGGATTTTAAATAATCTCCTTGGTTTTTCTGGGGAAAAGTAACAATTTTGAATCAGTGATCTTGCATAATTATGGTTTCCCAATAATACTGATTCTTTACATGTCCAAGGAAAAACAGTATCTTCCTTCATGTGGTAAATATATCAAAATGAATATCTATTTTGGAGACAGAAAAAATTCTGATTTTCTACTTTTAAATTTTAAGAGGGATATTTCAGTAAACTCTAATGACAATGCAATATTCTCCTTTATTTCAAGCACAACAGGTAAAATAAATTTTCAAACCACTAGGGCAATCCTTTGACTTCTTAAATTTTACGAAAATCCAAGCAATTATAGGAGGTAATAGTACAGGCACCAAATTTTACTGCCTGAAGAGGAGGACTGCAGTGTCGATAATGATGGAATATAGGACATTTCGCACAAAAGAGTTTTCGTGCAAGTCTTTTAGCACAAGTTTTGGACTGCTCACACAATTCTTAATGGTCATTTCGCACAATAATTATTAGCGAGAAACATCAATACAAAAGGTATTCAAATTGATACTGATAAGATATTTCACCTTCACAGGTCACTTTGCTTTAATGCTTCATGCTTTAATAGGTTTACTCCTAAAACAGTTAAAACTATACTAGGAGTTTTTACAGTATATAACTTTTAACTATATTTAAAAGTATTAAAATAGTGATGACAATAACATAAATAATAACATTGATTATAAAACAATAATATTTCCAAAACAAATAACTAAAATTAATATACACCGCATAAATAAAAGCTCTACTGTCTTCAAATATATAAGGACTTTCAATAAGATCCAACAACGAGAATGTAGATATTGTTTAATACGTAATAACTTTAATTACATCAAAATGCTTGCATTGTGAACACTATCACTATTCTTACTTGAAGAAAGGAACAAATCTTTCTCTATTAAAATGTAAAGAACTCCCTATTTGAACGATTACTTAATTACTTTTCCTTTTCCTTAATTACCTTTCCAATTGGGCTAACCGCCTCCCGGTTAGCTCAATGGATAGAGCGCTGGACTGTAGTGCGGGAGGTCGAGGGTTCGAGCCCCGGCCGGACCAACACTCAAGGTCTTAAAAATAATTGAGAAGAATTTGCTACCTTTCTATAACATCAAGAAATGGTTAGATATTCTAGTCTTCTTGGATAGGGACGAATAAATGGAGGTCCCGTCTCCTGCAGGGTTGGGGCAGGAGACGTTAATTTCCCACACACGAGATTACTGTGTGATGGATGTCCTCCCCTGGGGTGGGATGGGTGGGTTAGGACAGCAGGTCCACATCAGCTATTACAGCTGCCAATTAATCAACCTGCTTAAACAAATAAATGAACTTGAACTTGGACTTGAACTTGACTGTTGTGCGGGAGGTTGAGGTTGATGGTTCGAGCCCTGGCCGGACTAACACTCAAGGTCTTAAAATAACTGAGGAGAATGCGCTACCTTTCTTTAATAACAAATGGATAGACATTCTAGTCTTCTCGGATAAGGACGAATAAACTGTAGGTCCCGTCTCCTGCATCTATTAATTAGATAATTTGGTTGGGCAGGGGACGTTAAAGAACCCACTCACAAGATTACTGTGACGTGGTCTGGCCTGTTTACTGGGAATTGGGTGAAGGGGGCATCTTCAAATAAGTTTCCTTCGATTGTTTGTAAACTGTTGATGCAGTCTGGCCAAAGTCCCCTGAACAGTGTTGTGATGCACATTTGATCATATCAACATGTTAATTTGCGCAATATAAATATTAAATTATTATTATTATATTATCTTTGTTAAACGAAAAACTTTTTAGCTTTTACAGTACATTATCCACTACAAACATACAAACATTGACAGTCCATGCTAAGGACACCATGTTGATTTCAAAAGTTATTGTCACCAGTCCCCCCTCCTCTAAAGTCAAAGTAAAAATGTGCAAACTGTTTCACTTTCTATTAAAAAAGTACTAAAGACCTATTTACAAAATTAATTTATGAATGCTGTAATATAATTATTACACACTGAATATTGCTTTTCTTTGCATTTTGGATGATATTGATGAACTCTGATAAACAATTATATCCACATCTCGGCCCTATAGTGGCCATGTTACCAGACGAGTCACGCAAATTTTAACTTGCTACTTGGTCAAGACTCGTAGAAATTTAGCCCTTTCCTATATTCATTTAAGTTATATACATCTAGATTTCTTTACTTGTTTTGATCTTAAGCTTAAATGATTACTTATCGAATGGCTAGTGTATAATCTTTGAATTATTTTGAAACTTTCGTGAAATCATTTGTTTAAATCACGGTCGCTATGATGCTTATCAATCGATACTGACCTCTCCATTGCTTAAGGAATTGTTATAAGAATAATTTGAAAGGTTACTAATTGACTTTACAATCTTTAAAAAGATTACAGATCAAACTTAGCTTTCTACAAGATCACTAGTTTCTACCTACACTGACACGTTCAAATTGTCAAATCACAACACTTGCATGTGCTGACAATCGATGTGAAGCACTCCCTGAACATCAAGGTATTAAAGTTGCACTGTTTTTGCTGTACATATTATTGGTATGCCTAATTATCATTATATAATGAAGATCTAAGAAGCAAGTTTTCAAAAGCTTATTTGAAACTCTTAGAGATCAATGAAACATTAAGTTTGAAGATGATCAAGCGGGTGATTGGTGACAATTACTTTTAAATCAACATGGCGTCCTTAGTGTGGGTTGTCGATGTTTATATGTTTGTAGTGGATGATGTCCTGTCAAAACTAAAAACTTTTTTGTTTAACAAAGGAAAAGTAATAGATTGAAGTAATCATTCAAATATAGAGTTCTTTCCATTTTCAAAGAGAGAAAGATTTGTTCCCTTCTTCAAGTAAGAATAGTGATTGTGTTCACAAGCATTTTGATCTAGTTGAAGTTAAAGTGCACATGACTCAAAATTTTCCTCCCCCATTTTTATTTCTTATTATTAAAATTTAGGTATTACTTGATCGAATTCTGGTATTAGAACCTTCATGGAAGCGCTTTAGTAGTTTTCCTGCCGGCTCCAAGTTGAGCATTTTTCCCAAAAATATGCGACAATTCCTGCGCGGCCAAAATTCCTCTGTGACATCATCAGTTGTGTAGATTGCGCCCGGGAACATGGCGGATAAGTGAACTCAGAGAGTCTCCAGGAAATCTTGTGTAGCTGGTGGCCCTGGGTTAGTCAGCTGCATGAATTCAAGTCAAACCCCGGGCATATTAATGCATCTTTTTCCTTCTAATAAAATTTTAAGAAGGAAATGGATGAAATTCATCCTCAGTGTTGTGTTCTGTGCATTTTGAGCCGAACAGCTTTTGTCGAAAGATCAGCATTAGAGATCAGCCGAGCGTTCGAAGGCTTGAGAAGGGAGCATTCCCAACGATTGATGTCGCAGTCAGGCAAGACAATAGCCCAGAAGGGACAGATCGAGGATGGAGGAGGGTAAGTTACATTCGAATAATTTATAATTAATCGCAATCAACACGTCTACTGATCCTGTTTACTTTGATGAATTCGATCTTGATATTACCACTCTTATTTAATAATCTGTACACAAATTTATCATTTTTTTCAGGTGGTCAGAGAGGTCTTAAACAACACAGTTGTTCTCCTTCACTGACCGTGAAACTCGTAGTGATCATTACTTGTTGGAAATATTTGCTCTGATTTTATTTGCTTGACATTCAGTTGGCATTGCGATGTGAGGGATAAAGCAATCTACATTGCCAGCTTATATTTGACTAATTATTGCCAAGATTATTTGGTGGCAGAACTAGCAAAAAAAAGAACATATTGTTTCTTGCAAAATTACAAATCATGAGCATGGAAATGCAAACAGACACCTTTTTTGTTATTACTTTTTACTTTTATTCAAGTAGTTGCTGAACAAGATTCCATGCAGTCTTCACAAACTAAACTTGCTGAAAAAGAACCTCCAGGAAAGAAAATGACCTACACTTGCAGCAAATGCAAAAAACTAGGACATCGACATAACAACTGCCCCACACTAATGGATGCCTAACGTGGAAAGAGCATGCACAAATGTCATCATAGCAAATTTTTGAGCACTAGGCAACTTGTTTGATATTGTTTTGAAAAGTTCACATTTAAATGCTAGGGACCCAAAATTTGCAGTTGCTAACTTTGATAGTCTTCTGTGCATTTTTGGCCAGGGCTAGGGGGGAGGGGGGGTACTTGACCCATGTTTGGGTGTAAGGTGCCATAGGGTTGTTGAAACCCTGACACACCTATTGTTTCTTCCTGTCATTAGGATGTGCTGAAAGTAATTCTGTCAACATGCAGTTGTGTTACAATGCTGATAGGGCAACTTAAAGGTACTGACAACAATATTGTTCTGAAAAATAATTTAATGCCTTCTAAATAAATACAGATAAACATCATACTCAACGAGTCTTGCAGCGGTACCCTGTCAGACCCTAATTAGGACAGCCGCGCTTGAAATTATATACCCCATGCAGGGTGGAGGGATTAAAAACCTTACTCTATCCAGTGGTGCATCATGATGTAGCCCATATAAGAGAGTAAACTCCCCCCCCCCCCCCATGAAGGATTTATTGCAGCCTAAATTACTGAGTGTAGTAAGCTAAGCAAAAATAAGCCATTGTGGAGCAAGTCAATTCAAATTTATTTGTAAAATTCTATTAGAAATAATAGGACAATAATGATTACATCTCAGTTCCTTTCTTCTGCTGATGTATATCCAGTTATGCTGTGGGACTCACACCTAGATCTGTTATTGTGGTACACACATGCTGGCAATGGCCTACTATTCTTCCAGCCCAAGTAGCTGAAGATCCATTGAACCAGCCACCTGTAGGCTGTAGCTCTAAGAAATCTGTGATAAAGGTTTGAAGACATAATTTATTGTGAGAAAATCAAGTTGATTTGTCTTGCAGATAGAAAAAAACATCCAGGACGGTCTTGAATACAGAGGCTGACAAAAAATTATTTACCAATTGTAAATCTTGCTGTTATGTAAACAAATTGTACTCACTCGTTTTCAGAGGTGCCATTTCTGCGGCGGTACGTTTTCCCATTTCTGCCCCAAAGTAATGGTGCCACATGTCTCCGGACTGTGTGATGCACAATATCCATTCAATACTTCCATCAAATGTAAGTTTTCCATGTGCACAGTCCACTTCCATGCAGCACCTAAACTCGCGAGCTGAGACCAGCATAGCATCACTGCACTGGGTAATGGAACACCTGATGAAAAATAAAACCATGGTGAGCTTATTTGGTTCTCAAGTAGAAAAAAATAAAAGCTAATTTTCTGAGTGCAATTGAAAGGCCGGATGCAAGAGCATCCCTAAGGTTGGTTGTAATTTCACCATCATGTTTCGTTTTAGCTTTAGCGTATACAAACGGGGTACATCAGAACAACGTAAGACACACTTACCACGTACTGGCAGGGTCCGTTTTCTCAAATCTTCACAATAAAGTGGCAGAAGATAAGCCATCTTCATCCTCGTCATTCCTCTTCTTGTCCGTTGCTGTCACTCTCATCGGAGTTTGCCAAAGGCTCATCTTGGTAAGCGACTATCTCGCCCATGATGCCTGTACTGACTTCTTCAGAACTTGAGAATGATTCTACATCATCCTCAGATGATGTACAAGAGAACTCTTGATCGCTGTGATCGGTTTCCGACATATTTAGCTCGTAAACGACAAGTAGAATAACTCAAAACAACAGCTTGATCACTGGGAACAACATCTCCAACACAATCAGTGACGTGACAGCTCTATTATTTGTTCCCAGGCTCTTTTCCCATATTTTGCAGAAAAAATGTGAACTTTAATCGCATTTCAAAATGTGTTCGTGAAACGTTGGGACTTACTTTTTTTGGCTGAAATACTTCACATAACATATATTTTTGAATGTAAGAAAAACAAGGGGGGTAAAATTTCGAGTCATGTGTACTTTAACATTATTACGTAAATAAATATCGACAGTCTCTCTGTTGGATTTTAATGAAAGTGACATGTGAAGGTGAAATATCTTATCAGTATAAATCAGTATATCTTTTATGTTGATATTTATCAACATACAATTATTGTGTGAAATAACTACTAATAGTTGTGCGGCCGGTCCAAAACTTGTGCAAAAAGACTTGTGCAAAAAGACTTGTGCAGAAAGACTTGTGCAAAAACTCTTTTGTGCAAAATGTCTGGTTGCCTAATGATGATAATAATGACAATAATACACTTTTATTAATTAAAAGGTAAGAAAAAGAAAAATGTTAGTATGTACTAAAACAGTTGATAGCATTGAAGGTGCACCCTGATTGGCAACTCAACGTTTGAATTGAGTTTTAGCTATTCGCCTCCTGACAATTCTCATCGGATTTGCACTTTAAAATAATGTGATCATTGCAGGAATTGGTAAGTTAGAAGCATCATTTTGTGCTATGTTTTTTCACAGTTTTGTATATACTAAAACAACTATTCACCTCAGTGTCTGTGGCCAGTGGTTGATATTTACCTTGCCACAAATTCAAGCAACAAGGTAAACATCCACCACTAGCCACCTCCACTGAGGTGTATATTTGTTTAAGTATCCCTCTCTGTTTGACTCCTTGGGCTGATATAGCACTGTCGCTATGACTTACTTGCTTGTATTCAATCCTCTTCTGGCTGTTGTAATGATCATCATAAGTGAGCAATGGTTGGTAAAATGAAACAGCATAAGGAGGGGAGAAAGTTGCATTGGATGGTTTGAACTCTGGAACTAGAGGGGAAAGTGTAGAGCCAATAACCAGACTTCCAGAAGGTACTGACCCAGTGTTTGCTATCCTGGGCACAAATGCAGGAACAGTAGCAGAAAGTTTGGAACTTGAAACAAGTTTCTGCAAAACAAACAGGCACATTTAATTCTCAGAGTACAATCAAAATTGGAACATAATCTATGTATAATATGTATAATCAGCTGTCAAAGTTACTACTCAAGATAACAATAATCAAAACAGTAAAAATATTCTTAATCACGAGTGGTTACTACTTGTCTGATTTGACCACTAATAGGACGGTGTACACATCCTGCTTGCAACCAGACACTGCATGTCACCAGCACGCACTGTATTAACAAATTTTGCTGAGTTCTTTTTTTTCTAATGAAAATATATAACCAAAGGTTATTTTGTTTCTCAAACTTTGTTGCAGTTTTAGTAATTGGTGACAGGACTTAGTGATATCATATTCCATCTGTTATCATATTTGTAATTAACTAATCAGAATCATGTTTTCCCATCATCCAATTCTGTTATTCACTCAAATGATTACAGAACAAATTGGACTCCACTCCTCCTTTTACCATTACTAATTCAATATTATTATAATTGCTCACTTATGCTGGAGACTGGCAGATTCTGTATGTTGAGAATTTGGAAAAAAATACCTCATTACAAGCTATTTAGCAGAAAGATTCAAAGCAAACAAAAGCAAAGCCTGAGGCTCGTAGGAATGATCCAAATCAAGTATAAAAGTCTTCAAGAGCTTTAAAGGTAATAATTAATAATTCAGTGTTGAACATGTTTCTCTATGGAGATACCCTACCATGAGGTTGTCACGATTACTAAATTTTTAACGACATAACTTTTCTGCCTCACCACCATCATAATATATTCTTTAAAAGCAATCCTATGTGGATCAATGACGGAACCATAACTCCCCTGGACTATATTACCCGAGCTATTCTCAACGGAATATGAAGTTTGCACAAAAGCAATAATCGATCGCGAAGGTTGATCATCAAATGAAAACAAACTACGACATACGAAAACAAATGATACAAATTTAGTATTATTTTTACGTTAGTAATACTCGAAGAAAACCAATAAATAACCTCTGACTCCTGTTTTCCATCAGACATTTGAAAGGGACAAGGCTTCACTCTCAGATGAGCTGAACCTGTGCGTTCGATTCCTGCTCAAGTCTCGAGTGTGGAGGAAATGTTCCATATTTGGTCAACACTCCCAAATAAAGCTTGTAGAACCAGTCTCCCTTGCGTCTTCTGCTTTTCTCCTGCCAAGAAAAAGCCAGTCGCACCAATATTAATTTCTGTTTTTTCTTTTCATGTTTTTCGATTTTGTCCACTTTTAATTACTGTTTATTTGTAAGTCCTTTGGCAATAAAATTGTGGCGTAGTATTCTGGTATAATCTCTCCAATACTGTTACTTGAGGCATGAGTTCGACGAACGGAGATAGATATGAAACTTGCAATTAGGCGTTCTTTTTCTGGGGAGCGCGAGATTGTAATGGTCGCGCTTCCAGAATAAAAAGAACCCCAAATCACAGGTTAGCCGATCGGTAACTGGTTCTATGAGCTTTAAACGGGATAAATTAAAATTCCGCAATTGAATTACGGAACTGAAGGTTTTAGCGAAAAAAAAAGGTGTTGCTAAACGGTCCTAAGAAATAGCAGAAAGGTGTTGCTTTTAATTACGTCAGTCATGGAAAGTTTAACTTTTGTCGATAGACTTTTGAATCTGTACTTACATGCAAGAGAGAAGAAAGCCTTTTTTCATGACCTTAGAAACCTCTGACCCTCTCCCATATACCGTTAGCTGATCTGTGAGGAAATGGTATCATGGCCACGCAGATACTTGAAAACCGGCCGCAATTTTCACCAAAACCGAAAAATCATCGAGAATATAATGAACAGGCCGAAGTCCTAATGGGGGCCTGGCTCGAGCCAGGAACCAAGAACATACCAAGCAAATAGCTGAACAACCGTTAGAGCCAACAACACTCAGTTTTTAGTCTCAAAACCGTCAACATGAAGGGGAAATCGAAATATAAACTGAAACGTAAAACAGAAAAAACGAAGATCCGGAGAAAAAACCGAAAAAGATCCCGGAAAACCGAGGTAGCTTCGTCGTGTTTGGACTAATCGAGGCAAGGTACCTTCCAAATATCGCAAAAAATACATTCGGCAAAAATTCAACTTGGCATCACTTTTGAAAAAACTTGAACATCTGTACAATGATATGAAAAGTTTAAATTTTATTTCTCTACTCAAAATATTGCTATCTTTCACGATCAAGGCGATAGGCCCCAAAACCCGCACATTACGTTTGGTAAGTACGTAAGGCGTAGTAAGGGAACCCAATGTTGTTTTTCCGGTATACGTAAAACGTGGTTTTCCATCCACAGTTTCACCTTCCGCCCTATCAACAGATGTTTTTGAATTTCTTCTCTTAGAAAACACGCCGTTCTCTAAAAGTTATTGGTGTTCTGTTTTGTAGCGCAAGTTTTTAGAACAACTAATGTTTTACTTGGCAACAAGCTCCGAAAAGGCTGAACTTTAGTCTCAAAACCACTTAAAGAGCCGGAGAAATCGGAATGAAAACGGAATTACAATACATAACAAGAAAAACCGAAAGCTGGGGGCAAAAAGCGAAGAATACTAAGGAAAACCGGTGTCGCTTCATCTCTTCGGAAGTTTCGCACCGAAAAAAAAGCGAAAAGATAAAAACGGAGAAAGCAAGAATTATTTAAAAAAAAGAAAAACAAACAACAGAGGAAAAGAGAAGAAACAGCTTAATAAAATCTTTACGGGGGCCAATTTACATCATCAACTTGATAAAACCAAATTAATTATTATTGTTTACCACCCTCTCCTCCAACCCGCCGATACAGCAACCACAGTTTCTTCAGAACCTTACCCCCTTTATGCAAAAGAAAAGAATTCTCGATTGCGGGATCACGTCTATTAGTAAGAGTGAAAAAGACTGACGTAAACGAAAAATTTTTTAATTCTGGTTCATGCAGTCACGAGCCCTACAGCAAGGTCTAATCACATCAAATCTCACACGACAAGACGGGTTCGTCGTGTCCTAAAAGCCGCTCGCACTAGAAAAAGGCATTTAAAACCCCGAATTATAACAGGAACAACTTGAATAGTGATATATTTGGGTGCGAGGATTTGGAAATCGCAAGTCAATGGGTAAATTGACGAGGAAGCCGAAATATGTTAATTAATTTAATAGTAAGTTCTCAGGGAAGACAGCTGTCCATCCTACGTTACTTTACTGTCTTTCTGCAAAAATTGCCATTATTTTAACAATTTGAAAGATTATGAAGTATTAATTATTTTCACATTCCACAGAGAAAAGGAAATCACCTTGCTGTATCAATTTTTACAAAACAGTGGGAATATCATCAATAGGCTTATCTAAGTTTGCTTTCGAGACAAAGGTGGCATAATCCACATTATGAAAAATTAAATTACATTTGGCAAGAGATCAAAGTGGCGTTACTTTGGAAAAACCTCTAACCACTGTCTAATGACATAACAAGGTTAGTTCATATCTCTAATCAAAATGTTGCTATCTTTCACGATCGCTCGAACTAGTATCAGAACTGTAGGCCACAAAATCCACCCATTAGGTTTTCCAACTGTTTGGTTAAATTAGGGAAAACTAATATTGTTCTTCCGTACGTCACGTGGTTTTCCAATCACCTTTCACCAGCCGCCCAAATTAACAAACGTTTTAAAATTTCACGCCGTTCTTTGGTTATTAGTGTTCTGTACTTCAGCGTGAGTTTTCAAAGCGAATAATATGCCACCTGGCTCTTTCATATGGAAAGTATTCAAATCCGAAAAAAAAAAAACGGTACTAAACTGTTTAATATTGTTTACCGCCAAATAAGGCTCGCTCGAAACTGTATTGCGGAAAACTGTGGAGACCAGATGTTCAACAATCATTTAATTTTTACAGAAGAAGCAACTTTTACGTTGTGAACAAGAAGTATTTAACAGTACATGCCACCTTTACCGTACAAAGAATTCAGCGGGGCGGAGTGATTATCTTTGGGCTTGTTGAGCAGGGAAATAAAAATCAATTTAAATTTGTGCCATGCGCGTAAACTCCTTTTCTAGAGTTCTTTTGTGAGTGCCTTGAAAACACAATGACACAAATGATAACTAGCGTATAATCTACCCATTATTTATCGTCACCTTGTCTAAGAACGACAACAACGTTCGCATGAAGTTTCTTCAAACACCATGTAAAGTGGCATGTCTGTTATACACGACACCCTCTCTATCGTATTGGCTTTAGAGCCCGCTAATATGGCCTTTCCACAGCAGGAAATTGGAAAACTTTGTTTAATATTGCATTGTCAAATAAGCAAAGCCAATTTAAAATGTAGATTTAGGTAATACTTACCGCTGAAAGCCAGTCGGCGTGAAAGATAAGTGGTGTAATTTACAATTTTCGAATAAGAAGATAAAGGGGTTTTTGATTTTTAATAGCGGGATCTTTTTAGTCCGATATTGCTCTAGCTACACCTTCCAAACAAAACTTGAAGTGAAAAAGGTTTCCTTTTGACTTTTAAAAATATAAAAGTATTTTGAAGTCGCTTTCTAAGAAACAAGATTGGCAAATACTTTAAAAAGCCACAAAAAGGGAAGGAAGAAAAAGCGCCACAAACATTTGAAGTTTTGGAAAACTTTAATCTATATTCAAAAAGAAAACCTTTCAATTCCACGTCAGATTATTTGCTCAGGTGATAGTGTTGGTGTCGTCATGAATATTCACATTTCCACGTGCTTTCGTGTTTAACTTGCACGCTTTGAGCTAGACAGGGCTATTATTGTCTTTTTCCTTTTATCCCGAGGTGACCACGTTGGATGTGCTGGTGGTAACGAAAGCGGAAAGGATCGAACCTTCTTTGCTTCATTTAATTAGTTTCTGAACCGTCTGTGGGGAAATGACGATGGCGATGAAGGTGTCTCAGCAAAAGACTCTCGCTGGTTTGTTTTGCTTCAGCTTTTCGATAATTCTTGCATCAGCGAATCTTGCCGCTAGTGTGGACCTGTGCGGTGTTGGTAAAATTGAAGGTAAAACTATTACCCTGTCGTTGAACTTCTCCCAAGAGGATGTGATGAAAAATGGCGGAGAATGTAGCCGTGTTGTAATAATGGAATCAGCGCGGGTGAAACTTGTGGTCGAGGAATTGAACCTCGCTAATGGAGCAGTCTTCGAGATATACGACGGCCCTCGGCCAGATGAAGGCCAACTTCTCAGTCCAAAAGCGGACGTTGGATTATCAAGGACCTACACTAGTACGAGAAACGCTTTGTTTATTGTGTTCAGAGATGGCCAAGGAAAGGAAGGGCCTTCGAGTTTTCGCGGGAAAATAGCGTCTGAACCTTATCAGCACGCGTGCAGCTGTCGGTCTGTGGATAATGGACAACTGGAGTGTTCTGAGAGTGATCACGAAAGAAGTTGTAAAATAAATTGTCAAGCGTCACATATGGACTTGTCAATAAATAAAGATGTGAAGTGTGATCTCGTAAAAGGAGAATGGGATATTGATATTCACAACATGCACCTAGCGTGTCAGAAGGTGGAAAGCCCTTTGCAAATCAAAGCACTGATGCATTTCAAATACGATAATGCAACTTGTAAAGATGCTGACCTAGACAAAATAAAAAGTACCTTCAAAGTGTTCATTGAACAAAACAGTGACATAAAAGCCAAGGGTGTGTGTTTTGCTGCAGGTGGCGATGAGAATATTGATTGCAAGGGGAAGAAGCTTCTAGTGAACTGCAGCGGTGACAAGCCAGCCAGAGTAATAGTAATAATTACAGACCGTGTAACCGAACCTTCAACTTTAAAGGAAGCCAACGTGAAACTTCAAGAGCTGATCATAGCCTATAAGAACTTGAAGTTTGTTAATGTTTCAAGCTTCCCAGATTTAGTCATGAAAAATGGAAATGAGTCATTCACTCCAGACATAACATCAGCTTCTCCTGAGATAACACCTCTTTGTGATGATCCACATGACTATATTAAGGTCCCTGGCAATAACACATCTTTTGTCTGTTCCACCTGCCCACTGCACCACTCCTATAACACTTCTACCCACATGTGTGACAAGTGTCCTTCTGGGAGTAGAGCATCTTCCCATGCAACCTCTTGCACAAAGAGCAATGGCACCATAAAGGCAACCCCTATCAAGAGTCCATGCAGTAGTGCATGTATGAATGGTATGCATGTAGATCCTACCTCTAAGCTGTGTGAATGGTGTCCACAGAATACTTACCAGAACTCTTCAACTATTCTAAACCCCAAGTGTGTGCCTTGTCCTGATCAAAAGAAGACTAGCTTTCCAGGGGCACAGAGTGCAAGTGAATGTCGCAACCCTTGTGCATCTGGTTCTTTCTACAATGCATCAAGTGGTGTTTGCCAGGGTTGCCCTATTGGTTCTTACATTGATGTGGATATGCATGCATTCACCAAGTGCAAGACATGTAGTGTGGGTAAGACTACCCGAACAACTGGAAGCAAAGAGAGAGGTGACTGTTACACTAGGTGCACACCAGGTCAATTTTACAATTCAGAATCAAAGGTGTGTACTCCTTGTGGAAAAGGTAAATATCAAGACAAGATGGACAAAGACACTTGCATAGATTGCCCTGCTAACAAAACAACTCTGAATCCAGGATCAAAAAGTTCAGCAGAATGTGTGATTTTGTGTGGAGCAGGACAACTTCTTACAGAATCTAATGAAACATGTGATGATTGTCCAATAAATACATATCAGGACTTGGATCAGCATCAAAACAAGACATGCAAGTCCTGTGGAGCAAGCAAAATCACCAATGCAACAGGGCAATCCAGTATTTCTCAGTGCTTCGAGAAGTGTAGCAAGGGCTGGTTCCTTAACAAGTCTGCCAACATGTGTGAAAAGTGTCCTGCAGGACAGTATCAAGATCAGCAGGGCCAAGAGAAATGCAAACAATGTCCTACAGGGGAGCATCAAGATCAGCCAGGCCAAGAGCAATGCAAACAATGTCCTACAGGGGAGTATCAAGATCAGCAGGGCCAAGAGCAATGCAAACAATGTCCTACAGGGGAGCATCAAGATCAGCAGGGCCAAGAGCAATGCAAACAATGTCCTACAGGGGAGCATCAAGATCAGCAGGGCCAAGAGCAATGCAAACAATGTCCTACAGGGGAGTATCAAGATCAGCAGGGCCAAGAGCAATGCAAACAATGTCCTACAGGGGAGTATCAAGATCAGCAGGGCCAAGAGCAATGCAAACAATGTCCTACAGGGGAGCATCAAGATCAGCAGGGCCAAGAGCAATGCAAACAATGTCCTACAGGGGAGTATCAAGATCAGCAGGGCCAAGAGCAATGCAAACAATGTCCTACAGGGGAGTATCAAGATCAGCAGGGCCAAGAGCAATGCAAACAATGTCCTACAGGGGAGCATCAAGATCAGCAGGGCCAAGAGCAATGCAAACAATGTCCTACAGGGGAGTATCAAGATCAGCAGGGCCAAGAGCAATGCAAACAATGTCCTACAGGGGAGTATCAAGATCAGCAGGGCCAAGAGCAATGCAGACAATGTCCTACAGGGGAGCATCAAGATCAGCAGGGCCAAGAGCAATGCAAACAATGTCCTGCAGGACAGTATCAAGATCAAGAGGGCCAAGAGCAATGCAAACAATGTCTTGCAAGACAGTATCAAGATCAGCAGGGCCAAGAGCAATGCAAACGATGTCCTGCAGGAGAGCATCAAGATCAGCCAGGCCAAGAGCAGTGCAAAAAGTGTGCCACAGGGGAGTACCAAGATCAGAAAGGCCAGGAGCAGTGTAAAAAGTGTCAAACTGGGGAGTATCAAGATCAACCAGGCCAAGAGCAGTGTAAAAAGTGTTCTGATGGCAAAACCACTGAAAACCAGGGAACTGATGATTCCAAACTATGCATAGCCATTAATGTAGAGGACAAATATCAGATGTCTCTTACATTTCTTTCTCTTTCTTGGAGTGAAGAACTTAAAGACAAAGGCAGTGTGAAATACAAAGAGGTAAAGACAATCATTGAGGCAGCAATCAGATTTGAATTCCGTAAAGATCAATCATTTAAACATGTTAAGGTGACTAACTTAAAGAAAGGCAGTGTCATTGCAGAGTTTGATGTGAGCTTCAGTGGCAAAGCTGATCACAATTCTGTTAAAGCTCTTCAAGAAACTGTAGATAAAGGTAGTGTGGGGAACTTGACTGTTTCTCCACAATCACTGAAAATTCTTTATCAACCATGCCATCAACCTCTAGGCATGGAAAATGGTCAAATCAAGGATGACCAAATCACAGCGTCGACATTCTTAAAAAATCATGAGCCCTCTGAGGCCAGACTAAATGCTAAAGGAGGGCGTGGCTGGCATGTGAAGTATACCAAGAAGACAGAGTACTTGCAGATTGAATTCAAGAGGGAGGTCAACATTACAGGCGTGGCCACACAAGGAGTATCCTCCCCTAAAGATGCTTATGTCACAGAATATAAGCTTAACATGAGCAAAGATGGAATCACCTGGCATGAATATACTGAAAATAACAAATCAAAGGTATAGTGGTTTACACTAACATGATACATTTATGTTCAAATTCTTCTTTGGCTTAAAAATCTCCACACCAGTTTAAATTAAATATTTATTCCCTCATCTCAACTTCAGTATACCACACTCTCAAACAGAGGAAAACTTGTTGTGAAACTTTTACACCAAACAAAAGTTTGAAGCACAACAAATACAACCCCACAGTCATACCTTTGATGGAAGATGAAACTAAGATTAATTTAGTTTTAAAACTTCTTTTTTTCCAAAAACCTAATTTTTAAATTGGCCGCTGCCACTGTTTAATCCACTGAAAAGTAACGGTGCATCATTTGCTTTATTATCAACACTAACCAATATAAAGGTCTTATCATTGGCCAGCATTTACCCCTCCCTGACATGTCATGCACCCTAATACTTTTTTTATACCCTAATAATAGCATATACTTTTAAGGCAATTTGCCACATTGGAAGTGCTACATCTACAATTATAGAACACTTATCCCAGATGTTCAATAGCATGCATATTGATATTCAAAGGATGAATTTTACTTACGAGTTGTTAAAGCTGCCATAGCATCATCAATGTTGTGTACACAAGTTAGGATTACACCAGTCTCGTTACTAATGACAATGTGTAATATTTTTATGATCCATATAATCTGATCTACACTCTGTTGAGTGTAGATCAGACCTTTACAAGACTACACTCTGTTGAGTGTATATAGTCTTGTAAAGGACTTAAGTTGAAGATAGGGACTAACAACCTATTTGCTCAACGTCATCACAGTCAATTGAGGATTTTTTTTTTTTCAGTTTCATTTTAGTTCAACATCATGATCAGGTCATACAATCATTTAGTGCTCCTGGATGCAAACCACTTACTGAATAATATTTTGTTTATGATAGGTTTTCACTGGAAATAATGATGCAGAAACTGTTGAGAGAAACAACCTTGTAGCACCAGTGCCATCTCAGTTCATCCGATTTCTGCCTCAAAAATGGAACAAGCGCATCTATATGCGGGTGGAGGTCTACGGCTGCATGCCCATCAACCTGCCTGCTCCGTCACCTACAACTGGTGCCAACATAGCCGCAATAACAGCAAAAGATGAAAAGTGGCAATGGGGTGCATATCTTGGCATCGTGTTTGCAATCCTGCTTGTCATTGGAGTTGTGGTTGCTGTCATCTGCTGGATGAAAAAGAGCCAAGAAAAGAGAAAGGAAGTTGGAACAGATGAAGCTCTGATGGGAGTGAGGAAGCATGGTGATGCGGAATACAGAGTCATTGAGAAACATGCTGCAGAGCCTGACGATGATGATGAAAATGTAGTTTGATTAAAGAATCAAAGACATTAAGAGTTGATAAAAGAGGCAATACAACTTGCACTTCTTCAAAGACAAAAACAGCTAATTAGTCATTTTAGAGTTGTGTCTGACAAACTCAATACAAGATATCTATCTTTTTCAAAACTTTTGATTGTTTCTTAGATACTAAAGTACTCTGTAGAACAGGTACTTGACGTGACAGGATGTTAGTGATTTTGCTAAAAAGAGTACCCAGGCACAAGGGACATAGTCTTGTCTGCTCACCAAGCTCTTGCTTTATATGCTCGTGTGTAGCAATTATATTACATGTATTAAATTATGACCTTAATTTTAATCATTAACACCTGATAACTAGAAATTATGCAGAAAACCTCTTGTGGTCAACTATACCCTTATTCCAGTGGGGAAAAAAAAACAAGTCATTGTTTTGTTGCCATGTTAATTGGGCCTCCTTCAGCCTTATTTTAAGCTGAAGATTATTTCAAATGCAATACATAGAATTATAAAAAAAAAGGGAAAAAAATCACAATTTTGGAGCAAGATTTATGATGGCTGTCAACAACCACTTGAGGAGAAGAGAGGAAAGAAATACAACTGTATAACAATGATCATTTTCCCTGAAAATTTAACATTGTTTTAAGGTGTTTCATGTGGTTTTCATTATAGAAACTTGTTCTGACAGGGCTCGACACTAACTTTTCAACTTACTAGCCAAGTGACAAGTTACATCTCAGATGTTACGACAATTTCAGTTTGTTTACTAGCCAAACTGGCTAGTGGAAATCAAAAACCACTAGCCAAAACTGAATTTCTACTAGTCTGTGGCTAGTGGGCTACCATTAAGTGTCAAGCCCTGTCTGATTTAAGTGAATTCACATTTTCTTTTTTCCACTTCACGTCACAAAAAATACCTGTGATTTGACAAGGGCCAATAAAGTCTTGTGAAAATGACAAAAAATGAATAACAAAGTAGCATTGTGGTTGCCCACCCAGATCTTAATGTTTGTATGTGCTATATAAATCATACAATTACAAAGGAAGTTTTGGTTCATGTGCCTCTTCAAATTTGTCGACTGCAGTTCCCTTTAATAAATGCTATTTGATAGTTGGTAAAGAGACTTGTTCATGGAAGGCAACTAAAGTACAGTATGTAATCAGATTAAGACAGACCTCTTCTTTATTTTGCAATTTGATAATTCGCTCTCAATTTCTATTGCGAGAAAAATGACGAAGGGAAAGCCCCGATCACCGATTACACATTGAAATCGAGAGAGAATAACCAAGCTATTTTAGTATATGAATCTACAAGTCGTAACAACAAATCAGGCATTCTCTCATCCCAAAAATTTGATATCTTCAACCAGGTCTGTCAAAGTATCATATGTCAAGTTATGGCAACCACTTTACTTAGATAACCATAGTTAGATAACTAAAGTTGAAGTTGACGTTTCTGTGATAGAAAATAAACTTTTCTCGCAAATTTCACTCAATAAATCATGAATCAAGGTAACTTTGAGTGTAGGTAATTAACATTATATTAACTGCATTACCTCGAGAAAAAAATCATTATGATGAACACTGCATGTAATTTCAACGGATGAATATAATTTTAATAATTTATTAGAATGATAATGATTTTTTTCTTGATTCTTAAAACTCGAAATTAAAACGTACGGATACCTGGCTGGCCTAAAGATAAATGAACTAGTCGTTCCGTTCCTCACATCGCCCCCTTGTTTCGGCAAGTAATTCATGGCAGTCTCCATATAGACTATAGACTCCCTGTTACCCAGTCTCCATATAGACTCCCTGTTACCCATTCTCCCTGTGTACCCTGTGTACCCTGTATACCCTGTGTACCCCGTGTACCCTGTGTACCCCTGTGTACCCCTGTGTACCCCTGTGTACCCTGTGTACCCATGTGTACCCATGTGTACCCTGTGTACCCTGTGTACTCTGTGTACCCCGTGTACCCTGTGTACCCCGTGTACCCATGTGTACCCCGTGTACCCCGTGTACCCCGTGTACCCCGTGTACCCTGTGTACCCTGTGTACCCATGTGTATCCTGTGTACCCTGTGTACCCTGTGTACCCCGTGTACCCTGTGTACCCCGTGTACCCATGTGTACCCCGTGTACCCCGTGTACCCCGTGTACCCTGTGTACCCTGTGTACCCTGTGTACCCTGTGTAGCCTGTGTACCCATGTGTACCCTGTGTACCCTGTGTACCCTGTGTAGCCTGTGTACCCATGTGTACCCTGTGTACCCTGTGTACCCTGTGTACCCTGTGTACCCTGTGTACCCTGTGTACCCATGTGTACCCTGTGTACCCTGTGTACCCTATGTACCCTGTGTACCCTGTGTACCCGTGTGTACCTTGTGTACCCTGTGTACCCTGTGTACTCTGTGTACCCTACATACATTCGTCTCCTTTAGGAGTTTATTTCAAAATTCCAGACGAGCATCCCAGTCCATTTTATATGGGATTTCCCCCCCGGGCTGATAAAATCATAATAAGTTATTCATAAGTGAACATAGAAAACGAGATTGTGCACGGCCAGAGAGCGTCCATTCATTCCAACTGATGTTTGCCAGGTTTCCTGTATACACGATATACAGGGTATACTTAGGTATACATGAATATACAGGGTGTAGAGGGTACACAAGGTAGACAGGGTATACGAGGTATACAAGGGTATACGAGGTATACAAGGGTATACATGATATGTATGGGTACACAGGGTACACAGGGTACACATGGGTACACAGGGTACACAGGGTACACAGGGTACACAGGGTACACATGGGTACACAGGGTACACAGGGTACACAGGGTACACATGGGTACACAGGGTACACATGGGTACACAGGGTACACATGGGTACACAGGGTACACAGGGTACACGGGGTACACAGGGTACACAGGGTAAACATGGGTACACAGGGTACACAGGGTACACAGGGTACACATGGGTACACAGGGTACACAGGGTACACAGGGTACACATGGGTACACAGGGTACACATGGGTACACATGGGTACACAGGGTACACAGGGTACACATGGGTACACAGGGTACACAGGGTACACATGGGTACACAGGGTACACAGGGTACACAGGGTACACAGGGTACACATGGGTACACAGGGTACACAGGGTACACAGGGTACACATGGGTACACAGGGTACACATGGGTACACAGGGTACACAGGGTACACAGGGTACACATGGGTACACAGGGTACACAGGGTACACAGGGTACACAGGGTACACAGGGGTACACAGGGTACACAGGGTACACAGGGTACACAGGGTACACATGGGTACACAGGGTACACAGAGTACACAGGGTACACAGGGTACACATGGGTACACAGGGTACACAGGGTACACAGGGTACACACGGGTACACATGGGTACACAGGGTACACAGGGTACACAGGGTACACAGGGGTACACAGGGTACACAGGGTACACAGGGTACACAGGGTACACAGGGTACACATGGGTACACAGGGTACACAGGGTACACAGGGTACACATGGGTACACAGGGTACACAGGGTACACAGGGTACACATGGGTACACAGGGTACACACGGGTACACAGGGTACACAGGGTACACAGGGAGAATGGGTAACAGGGAGTCTATATGGAGACTGGGTAACAGGGAGTCTATATGGAGACTGCCATGAATTACTTGCCCTTGTTTCTCATATTCATTCGTGTTGGGTGACATATGTGAATTTGGCTTAAATATCGTGACAGGAATGATATCATAAAAACTGATTTTTCTACAAATTATTTGAATTAACGCTTGGTAAAAATAGTTTTTGTATGTGTGGAGCAAAAGTGTTTTTGCCAGAAGAAAACGAGTACTTTGGTCGGAATAATCATCGACGAGTCGCTTGTTGACTCCGGGCGAAAAATTGCGAAGAATTCTGATGTCTCACTCTCATGACGGTTCGTTTCGTTGATGCCTTGCGCGCCACGTGGTAAGTAAAAGTGTCACATGTCCAACATTTGGCAATCTTTCCGAGGCCCATTATGGCGACTGGTAAGTGTACGTGTCGGTCTGCACGTTTTGCAGTTTTCTGTATTTGTAATAATCATTTTCCTTCTCCAGTGAAAAGCCAGTACGCTGCTCAAATCAAGACCCTTCCGCTGAAATGTGGCGACTATCAATACTTCGATGTCGCCAGTTTGAACGAAGAAAGATATGGTGAGGAAAATTTAAATTAGTATCGACTACTCGTAGTGCTGAAAAAATTTCAAGTTAAGTTCCAGAAATGACTTTGTGTACTTAAATTTAGGAAATGATACAAATTATTCAAGGATCAGTGATATGTGTGACATTTGGTTTGTAGTCCCGGCTAAAATACTCCAAAAGATTCGCGAACGTTATTTCAAATCTTAAAGATAACTTAAGGAATAGTTTTGAATGAGTGTGAACTATGACCCTCGATCAGGCTTCATGAATATTCACCTGACCATCCTCTGACTACCATTATTTATGTTGATTCAACAATTTTTTTTTTCTCAAATTACTAGTTAGGTAGGTTGACGATTATTTCGATCGGAATTTGGTTGTATTTTATTTGGCTTACTCTATGCGGAAAGTACCAATTCAAGATTCGTGTTGCATGATCATACGATATTGGGGTCTAAATACCCATGATTGTATATATATATATATAGAACCAGTACTGACAAGTCTGGGTCAAAGTATATCTGACTTCCTTTCCCTTGTTTTCAATTAAACTACATTTCTTTGTACCCCTAAGTTTAATGAGTCATATTTACTAATTAGCAAATAAATTTCATATTGACGTGTGTCTGTTCAGCAATAGGTCACAAATGACGTCAAAATGTGGTAAGATCAAGAGTGGCACTTGAGGCCTACCCAAGTGTGTCACTTATATTCTTACCACAATTTGACATCTTCTGCGATCCATGACTTAACACACTCACACCAACATTGGAATTGGTCTGTTTTATAGACTAAAGAAGCGAATTATCTTGTTAACAGTGATGTTTTCTATGTGTCTGTTCTCTAACATATCAGGAACAACTAGCAATCAAAATGCACTATAATTCAGCTTAGAACAAACTTGCCAGCTGGCCACACTTAACCCTAAACTCCCATGAGTGACCCAGACAGACTTTTTCCTCATAATAACAATACAATGTCAAACACACAAGTGATGAGAATAAAGTAAAATATCAATTAAGGGATTATTAGTTGATCTAAAACCAAATTCTTCAAATTTGCATCGTAAGAATTGTACGATAGATAGCAAGGAGAATTACTGAGAAGATCTTCAGAGTGAAAGGGTTTTCATTTTTTTTTCTTTTTTCCATACTTCTGTCACCACTTTTATGTGTGATTTTTAGCTAACAGAGAAATCCATAGTGTAGAGAAAATTGAAAAGTGGAAGCAACAAGTTGACATTTTTTGCTATTTTTTATTTTTTCATTCATTTGATCTACCATCCTGTAGCTCGCCTACCATATTCCATAAGGGTCCTATTGGAATCTGCTGTACGTAACTGCGATGGCTTCCAAGTTAAGTCTAAGGATGTAGAAAACATATTGGACTGGGAGAATAACCAGAAACAAAGTGTTGAAATCCCATTTATGCCTGCAAGAGTCATCCTGCAAGACTTCACGTAAGTCATGGGACTTTCCTCTTAGGAGTTGTGTCTTTTCTTGCTAAATTTTTCTTTTCTTGACCTTAAGCATGCAAGTATTTGCATTCTTTTCATTTATTATAACTAAAGCAGCTAGGTAAACTTAAACAGTTTTGAACTTTTCCTAAGGACACTTACTTTTGAAGAGATTGTTTGCTTTACTGCAGATTGTTCATCAGGCATCGCAGATCTGTGAATTTGTTGGCTGTTACTCTGAATTTTTAGGCTAAATTGTAAATGACCTTTTAATTGTTTTTAACTTGGACTGTTAACAATGTATCTGGAAGATTCTCTCGCTACTTTGCAATATTCCCTTGTTCTGTACATTTCTCAACAAGAATGTTGCCCTACGTTAAAATTTGCTTATCGCTTCAAATAAGTGCCTTCTCCCCCTGCCCAGAAGGTCAGCAATCCTTTCTAACTGCTTTCCTGCCAATACCCTCTCCTTTCTCCACTTATAAAGATATCACTTGTAATGTGCTGTTTGTGTTTTAGGGGGGTTCCTGCTGTGGTTGATTTTGCTGCTATGCGAGATGCCATCAAAAGACTTGGAGGAGACCCAGCCAAAATCAATCCACTTTGTCCTGTTGATCTTGTGATTGACCACTCTGTTCAAGTTGATGTGTCAAGAAGGTGTGGTATTTGCATCTTTTATAATTTAAAAAAATCTGGACTCCAACAAGTTGTGTTTTTTGATTCATCAACTTTTGAGCTAGACTATGTGCCTGACTTTTGTTGAATAACAAGCAAAAATGTAGGAATGCCTTAAGAAAAGCAATTTAAACCAGTAGCTTTTTCAAAAACTCTAAATTGAAAAAAAAAAAATGTAGTTATTTTGTAGTTAGTTTTCAATCTGAGATTAAAAAAATTCTTCCCAAATTTACCCTTATTTACCTGGTAGTTTTGATTAAAGTGTGAGAAACTTTCTTGGGAGGAAGTTCTTCCCTTTGATATTTAAACTGATCTGCAAGAAATAGGTAACTTTTTTTTATTTGAACTGTTTGAGAGTATAAAACAAAGAAAAGCAATTAAATCATACTGGAGAGTTTCCGTCTGGTGAGCGAATCTCACTTTAATAACAATAGAAATAACAATGATGTTGTGTCTGGAGAATGTTGAGTCATCTTTTCCCATAATTGAAAATAAAACTATCTTTTTTCTTTTTTTTCTACTTGCATAATTATGTCTGTGCTTAGACTTAAATGACTGAAAACTGGATTACAGTTTTGTGAACCCTTGTTAAGGAGCTGGATATCCTTTACCCATAACACTAGAGGCTTAACTGAAGTCTTAAAACCTAATTTGAAGTTTCTGCAACAAATCAGAATCTCTGATGTTGTTCTTTCAGTCAGAGTCGTTTGTTTGATCCAGGGGGAAACTGGCCTAAGAAGGACAATCCATGTCCATTTCATATGATGCCCATTGACTGGTGCGAGGCCACTATTTTTTTTTTTTTTTCACTCTAAACAAATTCAGTAACATTTGAGTGTTGTTAGTGGGTTTTTATGTTTCTGTTGCATCTGAATTTAATCTCAATTGCTCGTAAATTTTACTTCCTATTGTATTGTAAGTTTATTCTTAATTTCATTTGTCTTCTAGCACCCATTTTTTTTATAGTGAGGCTAAGGAGACAATGGAAATTAAGGGTCAACCCAGAGAGTAATTTTTTTTTACCTGCAATTAAAATTTAAGATGGTCATACTCACTGTTTTGGAAGAATGGCTGTTAGTGCTCTTTGGACTTAGCACTCTGTTGACTTTGTTAAGTCAGACAGGTGAAAACGATTATAATAATTCTAGATCAAATTCAGACAATGAAAGCTTTGATCAGTAGCCATGAATTCCAAAATGAACAAATTTGCACAACAAGCATGTTAATTAGGAACCCAGAAATATATTTGAAAAAAGAAACTATTAATAATAGTTTTTCTCTCCTGGATCATTTAGGTGACCCCTTACAGCTGATACTGGTAATATTTGTAATGTGTACTTTTTCTTTTTCTAGCTCTACAGCCCTTCAGAAGAATCAAGAAATGGAATTTAATAGGAACAAAGAGAGGTTTCTATTTCTAAAGGTAACAAAATTGTTAGGTGGTATTCCTCTTGATTTTCTGCTTGATCTATAGTTCACTACATTTCAGCAATTGCTTTGAGAAAATATTTTTTCGTGTGGCACTCTGTTACTCAGAGCTTATACACTTTTACACTTTCCTTACTAAGAGTGACGTTTGGCCACAAAGTGTCGTAGTTTTGTGAATATTCCCTTCTTTCATTGCCTTCCCTGTTTTGTTTTCAGTGGGGATCAAAAGCTTTCGAGAACATGACAATTGTTCCACCTGGTTCAGGCATTGTTCACCAGGTATGTCATATTAAAACAGGCTTCTTAATTGAAATTGGTGTTGTGCAGTTATTCAAACTTATAACAAACAACTGGTAATTGCTGCAATGATTTTGAAGCATTATCCCTATGAGAGTGACAAAGCCTCTAATTTCCCCCAATATCAACCCTGAATCACACACTAAGGTCATGAGAATCAGGGAAATACATACATACACACGCACGCACACATGCACGCATGCATACATACATACATAAATACGTTAGTTGACCACTCCCCATGGGGGCTTTTCAGGGCCAATTCCCACCCATCCCACCCCAGGAGAGAACATCCACTACACAGTAATCTCGTGCGAGTGAAATTAACGTCTCCTACCCCTAACCCTGCAGAGATGGGGCCTACGGTTTATTCGTCTTTATCAGAGAAGACTAGAACATCTGTCCATGTATTGTAGAAAGGTAGCAAATTCTCCTCACTTATTTTAAGACCATGAGTATCGGTCCGGCCGGGGCTCAAACCCTTGACTTCCTGCACAACACAATTTGGCGCTCTAACCAATTGAGCTAACTGGAAATGAACACCAACTCAAGAGGCTCTTGATTGTTAATCAAATTCTCCTTGTCAACACCTTAGGAAATGTATGGAAAACAGTTTGGAGAATATGCATGCAGATGCTAGGGTGTAAAGGGTTAACCAGTGTAAATTAGCCCTAGGTACTCCATAGAAGTCAGGAAACAATTCAGCTAAACTCTAACTACTGTACTGTCACCTTTGTTCAAAAACCTGACCACTCATGCTCTCAATTTGTAAGCTATGGGAATTTTTGACCAGTGTTAATTGTATCTACTTTTCAATCATGCAACTTAACTGATATCTGTTTCAGGTTAACCTGGAATATCTTGCCCGTGTTGTCTTCAACATGAAGGAGTTTTTATATCCTGACAGTGTTGTTGGAACTGATTCACATACAACGATGATCAATGGACTAGGAATTGTGGGATGGGGTGAGACATTTTTCTAGAGTATGCCTTGCCTTTCAGTTTTTTTCTTATGGGGTGAGAAAGAGAAAGAAAGAGAAAAGTTGTGTCAAGTAGTTTCAAAACATGATGCTATTGACATTGCATTCTTAGTAGCATATGCATAGCCTGTGTCGCAGACAGTCTAAACCGCTGGTATAGACAGTCTGCGCAATGGCTCCCAAAAGCTTTTTTCAATATCCCTCTGTTTGTGTATCCGTTTTTGATTGGCTAGTTTCTTACACGCTATCTGATTGGATAACTCTTGTGAAAGTGACCATGCAAGTATCACGTAATGCCAAAAATAAATTTGTGTAGGTTTCCCAACTACTTTATAACAGTTGTACATTACATTAAACGTCAAATTTACTTTGAGCTGGAAACAAAATGTCTGCAACTACAGAAGAATGTTGGCTAAAAGCGTTCAAAGCCGTGAGAGAGCAGTTTGAAATCGATAATCTTCTACCTGAAAAGGAAAATGCACTTTGCGAATTTCTTGGAGGTCGAATGTTGGAGCATCATGGTCATCACTTAGCAGTTCCCCAGATCATTTGACTGTAAGCAAATATTCCCTTGTACTAAGGCTTTTGAGATCTGCTTCCAATTTTTCTGTTTGCTCAATAAGTGACCAATGTTTCTTCAGTTTCGCAACACAGTTTCGGCGGATGTACTTGTTTTCGATCAATTGCAAAGATATTTCCAAACTTTCAATCTCTGTGAGTACGTCAAATTGTTTCCATCCCTCTAAAAGTAACACTCTTTTGTTTCCCTTTTCAATGATGCGACAGCATAAAGTACAATAATCAGATGAATCAGACATATCCTTTTCAACTTTTTGAAATGCAAAGCAAAGTTTTGTACAAAAGTACTTTCAATTTACAATTTATGCGTGACGATATTTATTTTTAACATTGCGTGATAAATTTTGCAAAAATTTGACCAATCATGAGGCACGTAAGAAAATAACCAATCAGAAATGAATACACAGATCCGTGGGTCCCTGCGGGATATCAGAACAAACTTTTGTGAGCTGTTTCGCAGACGGACTATACCGGGGATTGTGTGACACGTCCGGCTGCAACGCAGGCAACATATGCAAGGCGTGTTATAGATGAACTCTGTAATTACCTTCCTCACCATATAGTTACTGTGGCTCAGTGGTAGAGTATTGAAGATTTCAAAATATTCAAGTTCAGTATAGTTATGTTGATGTAGAACGAATAATCAATGATGTGTCGAAAGTTAAATCCAGTTAATAGTAGTGTATAACTTAATATGCATTCTTCTATTTATTGTCATGTGTTTCTGTATGTTTATCTCGTACTGTCATTTCTGTGTACTGATTTAATTTTTAATATCTGTTTCTTGTATATTTATTGAATCTTTTGTTGAGCCAAATTTTATTTAAGATGTTTTAGCATCCACACACTGCCCACCGAGACTAGCTCTGCTATTTGTGGGTAGTGCCTCATTGTAAAGTGAAAATAAAAGTGACAAAAGGTGGAGTGCAGAATCCAAAGGTCTGAGGTTCGATTCCTGATGTGGACACATAATTTGTTCTTTGTCCCATGTTCATGACAAGATGCAAAACATCTTTCTCAAGTTTAAAAGAATTGTTTCAAAGCATGTTTGAGTTTTTGTCTGTTCTTTAATGGATTTTGGGTTTGCTCAAAAAATTAACTGCCTGCATTGCACAGCAGAACATCTAATGCTTACTTATGATAAATTTATTATAGAATCAAGAGACAAAAATTAAAATTCGAATTGATATTTGTATAATTTTGCTACATTTACTCTTTAACTAGGTCATACTTTCAATACAGACACTCAAGAGCTGTCAGTTACTGTGTTTCCTGAAAATGATCATACAAAAAATTAAATGATATGTAACAAAGAACTCTACGTATAAAATGCTGAGAAAGAATACTCTTATGTAATTTTCTCTTTTGGAATCATTCATGTCAGGTGTTGGAGGTATTGAGGCTGAGGCAGTCATGTTGGGTCAAGCCATAAGTATGGTGCTGCCAAAAGTTGTGGGATATAAGCTGACTGGAAAAGTTAAGCAATACGTCACTTCTACGGATGTTGTGCTCACAATCACAAAGGTATTTACATTACATATTAAGTTAATACTGTATCTATCAATGATACTTTTCTAATAGAAATTTAAGAGTTTGTTCTGGTTTGGTTAGCTTGAAGTGGCTAAATATAAAAGAAAGCTCAGTTTTCAGTGGAAAAAGTACTTTTTTGGTACAGTTTTAGTTGAGCAGGGAGGATAACAAAGCTAAACCTGTGTTGTATTAAATTCCTGATTGGCTAGGCTTCTTATTTTGTATGTGATCTTACCCACAAATTCCACATAGCAGTACAAATGATTTCATTGTCCTGTCAACCGCTCAGTCAATAAGGACAAGCATCCAATTTTAGTCAGAAGTGGCAGTGACTTGAATTCTTAGGTCTGGAGTGCACAAATTTGTTTTTGCCCTATGCTTGTGACAAGTGCCTTACATTGATCTTCAAGATTGGCATTGTACATACATTTATACAAACAGGGTTATGAAATAACATCTGAACAATGGCAGGAACAAGAATGTCACAGCACCCCTTGCTGCTTTGTTGAAGGCCATTACTGTTTTTATAACAGTGGAGTGTTTCTTGTTTTGCAGCATCTACGCCAAATTGGTGTGGTTGGGAAATTTGTGGAGTTTTTTGGACCAGGAGTGAGCCATTTGTCTATTGCAGATCGTGCCACCATAGCCAACATGTGTCCAGAGTATGGTGCTACTGTAGGTTTCTTCCCTGTGGATGAAAAGAGTTTGTTGTATCTTAGACAGACAGGTAAAATGTTCAAAAAATTTGTGAGGTGATATTGATATCTTATCCTAAAACTGACTTTCAAGTTTGGTGCACAGTATAGTGTAGAAGTTTAGACAAGTGACAGTTTATCTTAAAATTGTCAAGTCTTTCAAGAATTACCAAGGCCCTGAAGCAAATTTGGAGTCTTCTTACATTTATTCTCACCCCAGTGCTATTGGTGTAAGTCCAGAGAAAATTGTGAATGTTTTGATACCTTAATAGCAGCATAGGCTGAATTGCTAAGGTCTACAGTGTTACTAAGGTTGAGATCGGACATCAGCATTATCAGGCGCCTCTGGCAGCCACTTTAGTCCTTGTAACGACCTCACCTTTTCCCACCACACATCCCACCCCAGGGGAGGACATCCATCACACAGTAATCTTGTGTGTGGGAAATTAATGTCTCTTACCCCTAACCCTGCAGGAGACAGGACCTCTATTTATACGTCCTTATCCGAGAAGACTAGAATATCTATCCATTTCATTGATGTTATAGAAAGGTAGCAAATTCTCCTCAGTTATTTTAAGACCATGAGTATTGGTCCAGCCGGGGCTTGAACCCTCAACCTCCTGCACAACACAATCCGGCTCTCTAACCAATTGAGCTAACCAAGAGGCGGTTAAGAGACCACTGACAATAAGTTGAATTGGCAAAAAGTTGATGATAAATGTTGGTTGTCTTAAGCTCTCAACGAAGTTTGATTACGTTTTCTTTGTGGCTCTGTAGCCTTTCAATATCACCTTCACTTTTAGTCTCCCTCTTTTCTTTTATTATCAAGTTCACTGACTGTCACCAGAGTTTCATGTTGTTGGAGACTGATTTTTGCCCATTTACAATGCTAACCAGCTGACAGCACAAAGTTTCTGTTGACTCTAGGTCGTAGTGAAGAGACTCTTCAATGTGTTGAAGCCTATGCAAGGGCTACAAAAATGTTCAGGGACTACTCTGATCCAAGGACTGATCCAGTGTTCTCTGAGGTGAGGAAGATTGAACAAATGTACAGTAACCTAGAGTTTGGATTATACTGTAACCATGCGTAGGTCAGTTTGTTAATCCTCCTCTTTAGCTGCTATAACTACTAAAAAAGTAAAAAAAAATGTAAAATGTACAAGTGGAAAATACAGCTGCAGTAAAAGCATTATTACACGACTCGGGCAGTCAGAGGGCCAATAACTAAAATCAACCGATCAAAATGCTCTATTGCCGGTCAATATTCTCTCAGTATTGGACTGGGCACTGTCCCGAATGGTCCCGAATGATACCGCACTTGTGTCCCTTCAAACTTCAGTCATATAATAAATCTCTTAATAACCAAGCTTGCTCGGAACCGTACTGGAAGAATATCGGCCCTTGGTCTTTTTTGTATGGATCAAGCTGTGCTCGGTTCGTACTGTCAAGACCTCAGGCCAATATTCTCCAAGTACATCCCTCGCGCTTGGTTAATAAGATATATGTACTATAAAAAATTACAAATAAAAATATTTGTTGACTTTTTGCCTAATTAAGACTCTGGAGTTCAGTTTCCAGATCTCTAACGGTAAGCTATTGTAATTAAGAGCACCTAAAAAAAAAAGAAAAACTTTGCTGACCAAACTCCAGCTTCATTTTTAGAAGTTCAACTGATAAAAGATCTGTTCTCATGTTGAAATTGTGATTTGTCCTCGTAAAATAGTTTTTAAAAGGCACACATACATTACCAAGGGTTATTATAGGAGGAGGAGAGAAATGTGGTAGTTACTGTAATAAATCTTGCATTTTGGTGATTTTGATCAATGTTTCATCAATGTTTATTGATAAACCTCTGATCACAACAAACAACTTTTATGGTGACATCCACTCTGGTTGTTGAAAGGTCAGTTACCATCACTGACAAAAGTGATTTTATGGAATACTCCTTAAGTTTGACATAATTGTATAAAATTATGTTGCTGTTACAGGTTGTGGAGCTGGACTTGTCTACTGTGACTCCATCGTTATCAGGTCCCAAGAGACCACATGATAGGGTGTCTGTTTCTGAAATGAAACAGGATTTTACAGACTGTTTGAACAACAAGGTCGGGTTTAAAGGGTTTGGAATCCCAACTGAGAAACAAAGCACAGAAGTCCCTTTCACTTTTGATGGTCAAGAGTTCAAGCTATCTCATGGTAAACACCTTTATCTTTCTTTGAACTTGTTAGACATTTTGGGTACAATTATTGGACATAGTGATGTCAAGATATATTTGTCACTTCTGTTGTTGTTGTTGTTGTTGTTATCATTGTTACTATCAGTAATAGTGAAGGTTGTAATGCAAATGTTGTTAAAAGAGGCCTTGAGTACAGAGCCACTGCAGTCACATTAAATCAATGATTAAATTAGATGTGGGTGAAATCGTCGAAAAGCAGGTCGCTTGAAATAGAGTGTTTATCAATTGGGGCATTTTATTAAGCACTGTACACATGGTTTCATGAATTCTCTGAAAATTATATTTTCAAGACATGGTATCTCTTACAACATTTTGATAGCCATATTTCTCTTAATGGCTACCAGTAACATGAAATTTGGTGTGGGAAAGGAGATTAATCCAATTTTTCTGTCTGTGATTTTTCTGGCTCAATGCATTCAAATGTTTCCTGCATATTTTGTATTCTTCTGCACAAGTATGTGTGAGCACATCTGCAGGCAAAAATGAATATTCTTTTACCATACTTTATCCAGGTTCTGTAGTGATAGCTGCTATCACAAGTTGTACAAACACAAGCAATCCATCAGTCATGCTTGGAGCAGGACTGCTAGCAAAGAAAGCTGTTGAATTGGGGCTGGATGTCAAGCCATACATCAAAACAAGTTTGTCTCCTGGTTCTGGTGTGGTTACTTACTATCTCAAGGAAAGTGGTGTTACACCAAGTCTGGAAAAGCTAGGGTATGTAATCAGAGATTTTCCACCTGCTTGTTGTTTAAAATAGGAGTGTACCTCAGAAACCATTCTTTTTAACATAGAATCAGTGTGACTCTTATCACCTTAACATCAGTATGCATCAGGGCTGTACTCTAGCGGTGCCCGGTGGCCCCTGGCACCTTAATTTTGCTCTTGGGCGACTCAGAAATCATAGCCTTTTCATAGAAAGCATATGCTGGGCACCCTGGACTTCACAGTTTCAGAGCACTGGGCTCCCTTCAATTTTTCTCAGAGCACAGCCTTGCACCATGTTCTCCACACTGTTCTTAATACATTTCCCATAAGACTTACAAGGAGGATCTGTTTAACATCCAAGAGCTTATTTTATTGGTGATCATTGTCACTGTTCTCATGACCTTGGTGTTTGATTCAGGGGTGATACTGTAAGGAGAAGGTAGATGCTGGTCACTCTGAGAGTAAGACAATGACAGGAGGGTTACTTTTATTAACAGTAAGAACCCAAAATTTAACTTGATGCCACTATTGTTTCTGTTACAGGTTTAATATTGTTGGGTATGGTTGTATGACTTGTATAGGCAATTCTGGTCCACTATCTGAACCTGTCTCTGAGGCCATAGAAAAGGTTTGTGCGGCCCTGTTGATAATATCATGTTGATTTAAGTACATGAAGAATTCTAGGTGATGACTCTCTCTATCAAAACTTCATGTGCAAGCATTCTGTTTGAAAGGTGGTTTGTCAGAGTTTATGTCTGAGGAATGGTTGTATATTGGTTAGGGTTTGCAAATGATTGTAAACCAAATCGAGCATAGATTGCCATCTTTTCCTTGTCTCTTTTCTCTCTACTTCAGTTTTTTCTTGTGGCCAAATTAACGAACTGTGCCCAGTTGTTTGAAGACCGATTAGTGCTAACCCAGGATTAAATTTTAATCCAGGTTTCTATATTTTTCTGTTCAAAAGCCGTTTTAAGATAATTTTCCCAATTCCTCTTAGAGCATTCAATCACCAAATTGTTAACGAATGGATTTTAAGTGAATTTAATTTTAAAGTTTTCAGATCTACAATTAAATTTTACACTAACCCTGGGTTATCTTAAACCACCTTTGAACAACCCGGCCCAGTTTTCTATCTTAGAAAAGGTGAACATAACAGAAACTGTTGCTACATTTTTATTTCATGTTCACTTCTTTTCTCTCATATTCAGTATAAACATTCATATATTTGTAAGACCCTATTTAGGATTAATTTAGGTTTAATCCTTTGCATTTGTCTTCTCATGCATTTCATTAGTCAGTATCACAAAACAATCCTAAACTATTTTTATTTGTATGTTAATCATCACGTAGTGCATTCAATTTCTATCCATGTAGCATAGTTTATCTTTATATCGCTACTAAATCAATTGAATCTTTCAGTCATCTTCCAATCTTTTCTTACAAAGTCTGAGTTTTTCCCCTCATTCCATTAGTTAATCCAGTCATAATGTTTCATTTTATTGGTCAATCCAGTCTTGATCTTTCAACAGATAGGTTTCATGTTGGCTCTTATAGATAATTGTAACTACCTTTTTTTTTTTAGCGTAATGAAAAAAATGGCTTGTTGTTTTGCTTTGCTCTCAGGGTGACCTTGTAGCTGTGGGAGTGTTGTCAGGAAACAGAAACTTTGAAGGCCGCATCCATCCTCTGACGAGAGCAAACTACCTCGCCTCCCCTCCCTTAGTAATTGCTTATGCCATTGCTGGCACAGTTCTCATAGACTTTGAAACAGAGCCTCTAGGTGAGACAATCTTACAAAATTTGCTTTCAGCTCATATCTCGGGTAGAAAAGTTATATCCGATGATTCGCAGAGTAATAATATACATGAAAAAACTACGCGCTTCGGATTGACTGAAAAAAAGAGTTCATTTTTTTCTTGTAAAAAGGGTGCAAAGTTGTAAAATAGTAATAGTAATCAAATTTAATGTCTTCACGTGGGGCATGGTTATACCCACATTGCCCGAGCCAGAGGCTCATGTATGAAACGTAAGACAACAACCCACCCATCCCACCCCAGGGGAGAACATCCATCACACAGTAATCTCGTGCGTGGGAAAATAACGTCTCCTACCCCTAACCCTGCAGGAGACGGAACCTCCATTTATTCGTCACTATCCGAGAAGACTAGAATAACTAAACCATTTCTTGATGTTATAGAAAGGCAGCATATTCTTCTCAATTATTTTAAGACCTTGACTGTTGGTCCGGCCGGGACTCGAACCCTCGACCACCCGCACATCAGTCCAGCGCTCTATAAATTACAGATAGAGCGCGCGATATGTGAAAATTCCGTCTGTCTTGATATTCTGTGATGCTTTTTTCATGTAAAGTATTATCAAGTAATAACATGATTTCACGTGCAATTTGCTGAAAATAAACTATTACAGACTTTTCAAAGACTAAAAATTGTTGTCTTTGTAAAATGTACTCGTACTCATTAACTCTTAATTGCAATCGCAAACATGCTATTACCTATACTAATTGGTGCTCGTGCATTAAGTATTTAAGGCATCTCTGTTTAATTTGGCAGGCATTTCTAAAGATGGAAAAGAGGTCTTTCTCAGAGACATTTGGCCAACAAGAGATGAACTTCAGGTTTGTGCTTTTCGATTGAAACTCAATCGTTTTATCATATCGTGTTTGCATTTCTTTTCGAGACAATTATCAGATTCATTCAGTTAAATAATTTGCAACCACCTGAAATGTGCCATAAAGAAATCTTTTATAGAAAGAAAAACCAACGTTTCCCGGTTAATACATGGTGTCCGCAATTTCACTGCCATGTCTTTGCACTAATCATAGTTTGAACTAGCTCTATGAATCATTGTATCCCCTTTGCAAAAATAATTATAAAGCTGTATGATATCCCGTTAAGATCAAACCCTCAAATCCCGAGGGTACCCTCAAGAGTAGCTTTGCTCTATTGAGGTCTTAGCCCACTTCTAACATTACGTAAGCTAATCAGCCACGTCAATTTTATGGATTTTTCCCCACTTTCACAGGAGGTGGAAAGACAGTTTGTTATTCCAGCTATGTTCAAAGAAGTCTATTCCAAGGTGTCGGTAAGTAGTGCACAGAAACTTGCTTCAATCGTTTAATAGCTTCAATCGTTTAATAGCCCAATTTCTCAGTTCTGACACATTGATAGCAACAACCTTTTTCTTGCAAAATATAATTTTTTTGGGGGGGGGGGGGACAGAGGCCAAGGTTACGCTGAGGTGATAAATATATCTGTAAAGCAAGGATTTGTCTCAGTAAACTTGTTATCCTTTGATCAAAATTAATCTTCAATTACTGTTTCAGAGCGGCAACCCCCGTTGGAATTCTCTGGAAGCACCCGACGGCATGTTGTATCCATGGGATTTGAAATCAACTTACATCAAACATCCACCTTTCTTTGAAACCATGGTAAGTTTTAGAAGAACCTTGCATTGTTAAAAGCTGACTGCACTTCGCGTTTATCTCCTCCGCGACAACGCGCATCATTTTAAATTTAGCGCCCCTGCAATAATCACCTCGCGTGAGGTGATTGTAGCGCGATATGTCCCAATCCACGGTCAACCAGAGAGCAAGAATCTCTTTAATCACGTAATAAATTATACTTAAATTTTTAAAGAAACTGTGGTGCTGCATCGGTGGGGGTATTACTAGATAAGTACTGTTATATCATGTAAATTGGCTGTCGTAAATGGTTACTAGAGTTGACGTTTCGAGCGTCAGTCCTTCGTCAAAGCGAGTTGCTCTAACGTAGGGCTAACGCGAATTATTGGTTGGCAGTAGAACTTGATGAGAAAAATTCCCCCAAGTGGCTTCAGAATAAGTCAGTGTGTGTGTGTATTTCATTTCCAGGCCAAAGATTTGCCAGAGCGTGTCAGCATTACAGATGCCGCTGTGCTGTTGAACTTGGGCGACTCAGTAACCACTGACCACATCTCGCCTGCGGGCAGCATCGCTCGTACCAGTCCTGCTGCTCGGTATCTGGGTAGCAAGGGGTATGTTTGATAAGAACTCTCTCTGCTTTTCGATTTTGACCTTTTTTTGTTTAATTTGGGAATTAAACTCTCTTTATTCTGATTTCGTCACATTTGTATCTTCAAGCACCCAGTTCATTGGTTAAAGAATCTGAATGTGTGTGACGGTGATCTTCCTCGAAGGCTCTCTTCTTGCCACATTTGAAGCTTACCTACAATACTATTGGTTTTTTTTTTTTTTTTTCTTTTCTGAAAAAGTTATCTATTTTCAGGCTTGCACCCCGGGAGTTCAACTCTTATGGCTCTCGGCGAGGAAACGATGCCGTAATGGCACGCGGAACATTTGCCAACATCAGATTGGTCAATAAGTTTATCGGAAAGGCTGCACCTAAAACCATGCACTACCCTTCAGGGGACACGGTATGATAAACATTAGCACATAGCCTTCACGGCAAAGAACAATTGTATAAGTGGTAAATTGACGATTTTCCAAAGTCCCTTTTCCAAATTCTCGGTTATTTTTGAAAGCGATTTTTCAATCCAGTGTCTAAAGTAATTCAGGAGGGAGGCTAGATTAATCCCTCCCGACGGAATGAGCTAACGAGCTTTGAGCCGTAAGTGCGACAAAGCGGGACACAACGCGAAAGCACGCGCAGGTGAGAAATTCGCTTTGATAGCCAATAAAAGGGCAGGATTCGTTTCCTTTCGCCGTAAATCAAAGTGTTAGTGACGATGAAAATGATGCCTTGCGCCGTACAATTGAAAGGAGATTGCGTTATCATAGAGTGATAATTTGAATATATCAACAAAGTTGAAATGGTAAATTGGCTACCGTTACGATTGTAAAAGCTGACCTTTGGAGCGTTAGCCCTGCGTCGGAGGATTGTGTCATCATAGAGTGTACTCAGTCCTTCACTGTGCGTAGTTATGCTATGAGATTGTCGTGTTGTTGGTTTCATTTCTTTCTTGTCGATCATACTCCGCAGATGGATATTTTTGATGCTGCAGAACGTTATCGCGAAGAAGGACGTCAACTCATCATCCTGGCCGGCAAAGATTATGGTTCGGGATCTTCACGTGACTGGGCAGCTAAGGGACCCTGGATGCAGGTACATAGAGCTAAATTGAAACTTCAAATGAGGTCCTAGGTTTTATTGACTTGCAAGCTCTGTTTTCCGATTGATGTACTGTTGGCTAAATATTTAGTTAAAACTAATTGTTCGTTTATCGGCTCTGTTCTGTTTAGGGTGTTAGGGCGGTGATATCAGAGAGTTTTGAACGAATTCACCGAAGCAACTTGGTGGGAATGGGTATCATGCCCCTGGAGTATCTTCCGGGTCAAAACGCAGAGAGTCTGGAACTCACTGGAAAAGAGAGTTACACCATTGTGGTACCAGATGACCTGAAAACTGGCCAAACACTGGTTGTTAAGGTAGACTCCAGCTTTAGCTTAATGTCTTAAAATTTAATTTTCACGTTGTGATTCGTGCTTTTGCCCTTTGGGAAGCACTAACAGAAAGACTCTCGAACGCCTGCAACGACGTGTAGCGAGAATCGTATACGGTTTTAAACCTGGCATAGCCACGGAATCAATACTTGAGAACCTACGCTGGCCGCCTCTTACATGAACTATGGAAAAGCATTGTGCACTGTTAACAAGTGCTTGGTTGGAGAAGTTCATTCATACTTTTAAGACTTTCATGTTACGCAGCCAGAGCGACAACCAACATAGATGTACTAGATCGTCAATCACTGACATTATTCTTCCTAAATTTCATCTAGATGTCGCTAAAAGTCTTTTAACTATCATGGTGCAATGACATCTAATAGTCTTTCAATGAACATTAAGACTTTACCACCTAAGGAACGTTTCCCGGCTATCCCCGCTTTTTATTCTTAGGCTATGAAATCGAACATTGTTACTTTTTATATATCAGTTAGTTTTTAATTGATGTGTTTTGATATGATTTATTTTACTCTTTTATTTTATGTTATACAGGACCATGTTGATACCAGTCCTGTGACTGAAGGGGTCACCCTGTTTAAATATCGATTATTAATTATTATTATTATTATTAATAATAATAAGAAGAAGAATGCGGGCTTCCTTAATTATGTAGAAAAAATCTAAATCCTTGGCCTATTTATTCTAGGGAAGACGAAGGCAAAAACTTTCAACTGACTGTCTCTAGGACCGTCTGTCTGATTGTTTGATCGATTGATTGATAGATTCATCGACTGATCTGCTGACCGACTGTTCGACTAATTTATTTTCAGTTGAGTGATGGCCGCTCTTTCAATGTAAAGGTCCGTTTCGACACGGACGTGGAACTGACGTACTTCAAAAACGGAGGAATTCTGAACTATATGATAAGGAGTATGCTCGCTTGAGAAGACTGCTGAAGTTTGGAACGTCTCGCCGAAAACTGAACCAAGACAGCTTAATTCTCGGAATATCCCCAGTTAAAATCTTAATATACTGGGTACATCGAACACCGGAACACAATAGATATCATAAGCATTTGGGTATCTATCCTTTTTTCCTAGCAAATCGGTCGAACAAGACTCTTAGTTTTTCAATTACATGTGTACATAATTTATGAATTGAGCCTGACTATTTAAGAAGAATATCAGGAAAGCTACAATTTTTGTGGTGAGAAGCAAATTGTATTTTAAATTATGTATGAAGGTGACCTGTTGGAACCTGAATATTTAGGGAAAAGTAATTTTTCAAGTACCGAAGTTTAGTAACAGCAAGCTAGTCTTGCTTTTTCACACCAAGAGAGCCACACTATATTTAAGAATTTGAAGAAAGCGCTCATCTGGAAATAAATCGAAGAAAAAGGGTTATCCATTGGTTGTTATGGCAAATATTAGCAATCCTCTAACTGATAGCGATTTCATATCATGAGATCAACCGGAAGAGAGGGAAGTGAAGTTCAGTAAGGAGTTCAACACGAGTTTTCATTGTGTTGACCTCTTGGGATAAGTCCTTTGCCTTTGTGATTCGTTTGGTTTGGCGACATTAGATCGAAAAGCGCTGTGGGAGAACCCCCTATCCAACCCCAAAAAGAACCCTGAGAATCACTTTAACAGACCTTTTCAAACCGTTCCTTCTTTTCCCTCTCCGCGCAAACCGCCTCCCAGTTAGCTCAATGGATAGAGCGCTGGACTGTTGTGCGGGAAGTCGAGGGTTCGAGTCCCGGCCGGACCAACACTCAGGGTCTTAAAAAAATTGAGAAGAATATGCTACCTTTCTATAACGTCAAGAAATGGTTAGATATTCTAGTCTTCTCGGATAGGGACGAATAAATGGAGGTCACGTCTCCTGCCGAGTTAGGGGCAGGAGACGTTGTTTTTCCACGCACGAGATTACTGTGTGATGGATGTCCTCCCCTGGGGTGGGATGGGTAGGTAACAGGACCCCCGTTGATACCAGTGTTTACTACCCTGAAGGACTAGCCTGTATAAATACAAATGTCTACTCTACTCTGAAAAAGCTGACGCTTCCCACCTTCACGTATACGTTTTTGATGTTCAGTGATGAATGCACGATTCACTTTGATTTCATAGATTTTATTAAACTTTTGCCTAGATACTGAAAGCACCGAAGCATATGCACAACTTATAGCTTGACGAACGATTAATTTTAATGGATTATGAAATATACCGTACGTAAACATTTACGAGACTTTTACGGAAGACGAATACCCCGAAATAAGGTGAGATTGATATCAGTTTGTCACGAGCACGAAAAGAAGAGGATCTAACCATTCGGATTGAAATCGCTTTCACTTCAAGTGAGTTTATTGGGGCATAGGAAGCTCGTGATAGGGGTCATGTTTAGTTTGGTTGTATGGAGGTGGGGGGGGTAGGGCTTACAAAAAAAGGATAGCCCCCCCTTCTCTTACTCTTGCATGTTGTCTTCCCCCTGATTAGACATTTGTCTCTCCCCTCCAGAACATCAGGAAGGAATACAACAAAATACGCCAGCGTGGCAGTGCAGGGGATAAAGTCTCGGTGACTTACAAGACCTTACTCGTTTCCAATCGTCTTAGAGGGAGGCACGCTAAGACCGCCATTACGCTGTCCTCTTTCGTATGGTACTGATTGTTCTAATCTTTCTCGCTTTTAGAGACCAATATGAGACTAATGAGATTACCACAATACTCCTGGTGAGCTTAATTAAAAACCAGTGACATTTTGCTGTTTCGTGTGTACTTCGTTCTGTTATGGTTTGGCAGCAAACTCATCAAACGTTTTTCTCAATCATGGACAAGTTACATTCCCTAAAGTTAGTCTACGTTATCAGGATTGCTTGAGAATAAATACACTTGCTTCTGGCCTTAATGTTCTTTCGCTCATATCAATTTAATTTACAAGAACCTCCGACAAAGGCTCTCCTCCCCATTACATAGCCTCTGGGACGATCACGCAGACTTTACAACTCTCCATTGCAGTGTACTCGCATCCCGACCACCAACGGAGATCAGTCGGACGTCATCGTGAAGGAATCGAACATTCATGACATGTGCACTGTGACCTTGGACAATTCTCGGCTCAGCCTAAACATAAGCAAACGTAAGCAATTAAAAACAAAATGGAAAAAATCCACAGATTTAAGAACGGAATAGACCACTTTCATAAATGGCTGCCGTATAAATATTCTTTTGCTTAAATTTAAATTAGCCCTACTGGCCTCGCTTGAGATAACGTATTCTTTAGAATTTTGTGCTGGAGAACGAGGCCAGTAGGGCTAATTTAAATTTAAACAAAAGAATATGAATCCGGCAGCCATTTATGAAAGTGGTCTATACAGGCAATATTCTTTCCGCTTAGACCGCTGAGCGAGCGAAAAGAGGAGAAAAGAAACCCATAGCGCGAAGTCTGGGTGCCGAAAAAATGAACTTCAACGAGCTCTACCTTTTTATTGACACAAGGATATCTGTACAGATTAACGTTGCCAAAGTCATCCCCCGTTGCTACCAACTGTTTTCCATGAGAGCGATCCACAGAGTTCACGTCAGTTCCATCTGCCCCGTCCGGCCAAATTCCTACGGATCAATAGATACACTGATCAATAAAGCTGGTCTTTGTGTTTTCCATCGCCCAGTGCGATTTTTTTTTTGTCAAATATCGACGGTGACGCGAGGGAAACAACACCAGTAATATATCTATATTACTCACGAATTTCGCGATTATCTATACCAAGCAAGTTAATTTACCACTTTCCACCGTGAAAAAGGAGGATTTCGCATTGTTCATAGCAGAAAACGCCCGTTTAAAATGAGGTTATTCTGAAAAGTTCTGCTAACGATGTTTACTACTCAACGCATGGCAAACCAAACCCACATAGTGAAGATGCTACTTACCTATGACAGAGTAACCCAATACACAGTTGTGTGAGGCCCATTCTGTGTTGCGCATGCTCTCTGTCTGGGTTATTTGCTCTCCTTGCAGAGGTTCCCCTGACGATGAAAAGAAAATTTGGCTGAGTATCATTTTGACATACTGGGGAATAATCATGTTCGCGAACAAATTTCACTTCTGGTAGAAAAAATTACAAGCAGTGATGGGAACAGCAATGGTAATAGTAGCGGAAAAGGTAACGGTGTCAATAATGGTATCGATCACGATAACGGTATCCATAACTGTAACGGTAACGATAACGGTAACGATAACAGTAAAGGCAACGGTAATAGTAACGGTCTCGACAGTAACAGTAATGAAAAGAGTAAATTTAGCCACAATAGTAGCAACAATAGGTAACGGCAGTCACTGTGTTGATGTGTATGGTAATGATAATAATTCGGTTAGAGTCAATCATTAAAAAATCACTTTCACGATTTTAATGTGATAAATTGTGGATCAACAGCAATCCTTACAAAAAAGCAATTCATAATCCTTTGAGGTACTTTGAAGTTTTTCCCCATCTGTGGACCAGTCCAGGTGACTAACGGAGCTTGTGTGACCCTGCAGGAAACACAACGATAACTTGTGAAGGGGAAAGAAAAACTCTGATCACTTTACACTAGAACAACACGGAGTACTCAATTTTGATTCTTACTTTCACACAATTGAAAGTTCATATTTCCTGTCACAAATAGAATATGCAATAGTCCATATTTCATTTTGTTGATGAAAGGTGCCTAACAACAGATATTTATAAATACACCAAACTTGTAAGCTGCCGTATCTCTAGTCCTTAATTTTAATGGTTGGGTTCTGTGTAAGCACCAGACAGTCACCGCAAAACTAAAAAAAAAAAAGACAAACAAATTCTCGAGTTTTTACCTTACAACGAGCCTTAAGAGACACAGACCTTCCCTCATTTCGCAATTCGTATATGTAGACGTCATTGTCATGACAACCAAGGGCAACATGACTTCCATCTAATTATGAAACAAAACCAAGTTTAAGCAATAGCGAAAATCAGACCTGAAAAAATCAGGCCTGTACGGGATTCGAACCACTGACCTCTGCGATACTAGTGCAGCGCTCTAACAATTGAGCTAACAAGCCAACTGGGAGCAGGCCGTTAAGTTGATTCGTAATAAACCCGTGAAAGTGATAAATGAGATACAATGAAATATATGAAGTTCATATATTTTCTACTGCGGTATTAGATACATATGATGCACGATCCTCGCAGTAGATAGCGCTATTTAAGCAATAGCGAAAATCAGACCTGAAAAAATCAGGCCTGTACGGGATTCGAACCACTGACCTCTGCGATACTAGTGCAGCGCTCTACCAATTGAGCTAACAAGCCAACTGGGAGCAGGCCGTTAAGTTGATTCGTAATAAACCCGTGAAAGTGATAAATGAGATACAATGAAATATATGAAGTTCATATATTTTCTACTGCGGTATTAGATACATATGATGCACGATCCTCGCAGTAGATAGCGCTATTTAAGCAATAGCGAAAATCAGGCCTGTATCTAATACCGCAGTACAAATTATATGAACTTCATATATTTCATTGTATCTCAAAACCAAGTTTACAGTTGGTACAAGTCTCGACTAAAAAGGGGTGAAAATTATCTTTTTGAATAGTTCACCAAAGTTGCTAGCTCACACTCTACCTGAAGAAAATTGAATCTCTGATATTTTCTCCGGAGGTTCAGATTTTCGAATAAAAATGGTATCTCCAGTAGACGAGTTCATTAACATCCACCTGAAAAGTGACACAAAAAGCTGCACCATTAGGGTGACATTTGTGTTGAAATTGATAAGCCTCAGGTGCACTAATTTGAAGTCGTTCAGTCGAGTGTCACTGGTTAGTTCAGACATAATCAAACGTAACCTTGAGTTACAGATTGTTGTTGACTTTTGTGGACCTAATAAAATGTTTTTAACCCTTTAGATTAACTCCCAGAAGTGATAAACATGTAACTTCTCTCAATCATATTCATACATCATCCAGAAAACAGGTGATGAGAGTATTCAGACTTATCAAGTGAAAGTTGTTATCTTGATCTAACACCAAATTCTTGTCACTAATTTACAAGGAAATGTATGGCAGGTGGAGAGGAGAATTAACAATTAGATGTTACAAGTTAAAGTGCTTTTCAATCGCGTTGAACCAACTGGCCAAAGGCAAAACCCCATGATTAATGAATTCATAACAATATGTGAACAGAACAACTTGCTCTCGCAGACTATTTTCCAATACTAACCAAGTTTTATGCAAACTCACCCCCCTGTCGTGAAGCCAACAGCAATGGAGCTACCGTCAGGATGAAAAGCTGCCGCTTGCATCGCTGAAGTCTGGGGAAAAAATGTGTGAAAACTTCATTATAAACGGGCATACTGGAAGAAACTATCAAAAAGTAACTTGCCCTCCAGGCTTTATGTCCGGTCTTATAATTATCTCTAATTCCTTTTGAATGCTTTAAGATGTAACTCAGTTGGGAATTTTTTAGGTTTTACACACACACAAATGACTAAGTGTTAGCTCTCTAACTTAAAAATAATGATTTTCTTGATTTTTTTTAAAATATGGATTGAAATACAACGATGGGCTCACTAATGCACTTACCAGTTTGTTGTTCGACCAAAGGACCCGACGTTCAGCGGCGTTCCACAATCGTACAATCTTATCACTTCCGGCCGTGACAAACAACGGAGAGCTGGGATGAGTAGCTAGTCCTCTAAGATCTTGACAATGCCCCTATAAAACAAATTGATAATAAGAGAAAGAAAAAAGTATATATAATAGAATCGCATAATTGAATAAATTTCGCATTCTGATCACGATCACGATCACGATAACGACAGCAATAACGATAACGATAGTAACGATGATAATGACTTTAAGCAAGAGCAATTTCACAACCTAACCAGCTGAACTGATCACAAACACCTCATTTCAATGTTAACAATCAGCATGTGGTCGGTTGAGTTTCCCTGACAGCGCACACCTTTGTAGCACCATTCACACCACAAGATTCTTTATTACCAACCTCCATAATTTTGACAAGTCTGCCACCGGCGCCCACGAGAGGCGATTCTAAGCTTGCATTGAGTGATGTACACCAGATGTTGTTGTCCACTGTGCCGATGTAGAGTTTATGAGTTTCTGCAGTCCCCAAGGCAAGACAACGCACTCCGCTCACTTCCAGAGGCATCTACCGAAAGAAATCAGTAAACAGCTCGAACATTATCTGTAAAAGCAACGGGACATACAGTCAGGAAATCCTAAGTAGTTATCCTCACTCCCCACCGGGTCAGCTGGTCCCAGGTTATGAAATGTAAATGTGCCACTAAGGCTCAAGATCAGAGGTAAAGTGTTCAAGCCCTACCCTTGCTCATTGTGTTCATGATTTTGGGGAAGGCAGTTTATTAGGGGCCGACCATTTAACTCTTGAGGGGGGGGGGGTGGGTGATTTTGAAAAAAAAATTTCCTGCAAGCACTTGTTGGAAGAAAAAAATTGCTTGCAGCCCAAATTCAACAGAAAAAATGTAACAAAAAAACGGAAAAAAATATCCTGCCCAGCAGATTGCTAGAAAAAAAATTTCTTGATGACCAGAAATCACCCATCCCCCCTCTCAAAAGTTAAATGGTCGGCCCCTTAGCACTTGTCTCTTCTAAGGAGCAAAAGTGGGTAACAGAGAAGAGTCAGATAGACTAAGAAGACATTACAAGAATAGTGGTGAGAGAGGAAAACCTGTGAAAGTGTATCCACCCTTCTGAAGATCGCAACACTCACAAAAACTTCACTTCATCATCTTCCCTACCAACCTTAAGCTCCACATTTGTCGGGACTAATCTTGGTGTTCTGCTCCAGGCTCTCACGGTCGACTCACCACCTCCCCCTGAGAGTATGACACCGTTTGGTAGAACAAGTAAGGCGTAAACAGGGCCCTAGAAATACGGAAAACTTCGTGAAAAAATTTATACGAAAAATAAGCAAACTACGTTTCACATTTCATACTTACAGAATGAGCGTTCCTTACTCCAAGCTCCTCAGCAACTTGATTGGACTCTGGTAAAAGATGACAAAAAAAATTAGAAACTCTCATCTTTCCCTTCTATCATTTCATCCTTCTCTCTAAACTGCTCCCCAACCCTCATAAGGGTAAAATTTAATTTCTCATATTAGGGGTCGCTAATAAGTTCTCATATCAGGGGTCGCTAATAAATTATAGCCTGGGTGGGGAGGGGGGAGGGCATTCGAAGGATTTTGGTCGTGTCACAATCAAATGTGATGTTCCCCCTCATCAGAAGTCAATTTTCTATAGTCCCCCTTTAAAACTCTGTAAACGAAGACTGATCCCCCCTTCGTTCTTCTTGAAAACCATTTGGTCTTCCCCCCTCGCTGAAAAAACCCTCTTCCAACCCCGATAAAGAATGATTGATCCCTGAGGTTACTCTAAAACTGCGATCTGTGAAGAACTACAACTTATCACTTGCACCAAAGCAAAAATGTATCATTACTGAAGTGTTCAATACTAAGGTACATGGTGTTAGGCTCCGTATTAAGCAAAAAGCTATGTAACTCCTGGCATTTTTCAATCGTTTAAAATGTGACAGAGGAGAAAATACAAACCCTCGGGCCAAACACTAATGGCGCCATCTGTATCTCCTGTAATGATGTCACCGTTTGTGGAGAAAGCGATGCATGACACATACTTTGGTCTGCGGTTTTTCTGTTGAAATGAAATCAAAACAGGGTATCATCAGGGCTATTTGGAGATGTCTTTTCATCCATGTTTTCAAATGGCTGATAGTCTTGGAAGCTCGAAAGCTAGAAAACAACATCCTCGGATAAATTGCGATCTAGAAGATGCGTGTTAGATGTTTGCAGGCTGCAAGAGCTCTACAAACACACTAGGTACTATTTTGCCACGGGCTGAGTGCCACTGGCTAGGTGAAATGAGGTTCGTGGAAAACGTTTTTCTCTAACCACTGGGACCTGGGAGTGGTTATGTGACTTTTGGCGGGAAGTCGTTTTAGTTGCTTCCACCACTTCTTTCCATAAACACCCAGATTAAAGTTGCAGTGTAAAGTTATCAATCTATCTTCAAACCGCGTTAATTGTGCTATTCTAAATAATTTTTTATGATGTACTGTACCGTATGTGGTTTTGATGAGTTTGAAAAACAGGTTAGGTGGTGGAAAACAGAATACTCTTGCAATCAGAAGTGTGTAAGAGCCCCCTGGGGACATTGTCTTACACGACTAGTTCCAAACGGTCTCAGTCGTTCTGGCATCTGATTGGTGCCAGAAAATCTTTGAGTTTTTCTGCCCAATCAGAGTGAAGTGTGGATTGGGGTCCTTTCGCGTGTTTTAATACGGACATAGACAAGACGCTCTGCATCCTCGGAGACCCAGGGGCTGAGTGGATTTCAAGTTAGGGCATGAAGAGCCCCTGGGGACATTGTCTTACAAGACTAGTTCCAAACGGTCGCAGTGGCTCTGCCGTCTGATTGGTGCCAGAAAATCTTTGTGTTTTTCTGCCCAATCAGAGTGAAGTGTGCTTTAGAGTCCTTTCGTGTGTTTTAACACGGACACATACTAGTAGCCCAGTAGCTCGCCATGTTTGTTTGGACCGTGCGACAGAGATTTGCTTGAGGTGAAAAGTTTCAGTCTCGGCACACAAAGTAAGAGAAATCGATCAGATTGTCCGCGAAAATCTTATCGGAAGTTATACTGAATACTTTCGCAGGTATCACTAGAAGTTATTTCGTCGCACGGGCCACGCAGGTATGTCGAGCAACTGGCGCTTTCGCCTACGTAGCTTTCTGCTTTCTCTGCGCGCCAAAATCTAATCTTAGTAGTAAAGTCATTCACAATACGGCCAAGGTTGCAGAGAACGTTAAGTTCGTGGACGACCTCCAGCAAGTGCTAAGAGAAAGCTTAGCTGTGTTTCCGGTTTGCTAATTAAAATCTGAACAAAAACTTATTAACGAGAACATCATGGGAAGGAGAGATGTTTTCGGGCAGTTACCGAAGGGGTTTGGAAAGAGTTTAATCTTTCAACTGCTGTCTAGAGTGTTGAAATTCTTGAGCTAGGAAGGCCACGGATTCTCTTCCAGTCCCTTGGTCATTGTCATTTCACCTCAGTCTGTCGATTGCGGAAGACCAAGTTAAATACCTTTGATCATTGGGAATCGATCCGATGCTGTTTTCAGTGGGAAAAACAAAACCAAAGACCAAGAAATATTTTTAAAGGGCGGGTTTGCTTTATTGCAAATGTCAGCTTAGTAGTACAGGGTCATCTACCCACATCTAATAAGCAAATATTTCCACGCTTAGCTTTTCTTTTTTTTCGAGCGAAGATGAGATTAGAGTTTGGCATGCACAGAACGTTTCGCAAGTACCAGTTGCTCGACATACCTGCGTGGCCCGTGCGAGGAAATAACTTCACGGGATTGGCAAAGTTTCAGTCACAGCAAATTATGCAAAAAATCTAGAAAGATTTAAGCTTAAATCTCGTTTATCGTTTAAAGCGACATATCAATGACTGCAACCATCGTGTGGTATACAAACCTCGCAAACTTTAAAACACGTTCTCTAGTGATACCTGCGAAAGTATTCAGTATAATTTCCGGTAAGATTTTCGCGGACAATCTGATCGATTTCTCTTACGTTGTGTACCGAGACTGAAACTTTTCACAAGAAAATCTCTGTCGCACGGTCCAAACAAACATGGTGAGCAACTGGGCTACAAGTATATTTCCGTGTTAAAACACACGAAAGGACTCTAAAGCACACTTGACTCTGATTGGGCAGAAAAACACAAAGATTTTCTGGCACCAATCAGATGGCAGAACGACTGCGACCGTTTGGAACTAGTCTTGTAAGAAAATGTCCCCAGGGGCTCTTCATGCCCTAGCTTGAAATCCACTCAGCCCCTGGGTCTCCGAGGATGGACGCTCTGTTGCTCGCTATATTTGTTTGAGCCGTGCGGCGAAGCTTTGCCCGTGGTGAAAAGTTTCAGTCTCAGCACACATTGTAAGAGAAATCGATCAGATTGCCCACGAAAATCTTACCGGTAATTATACTGAATATTTTCGCAGGTATCACAACAGAACGTGTTCAAAAGTTTGCTAGGTTCGTATAAAACATAATGATTGCAGGCGTTGATATGTCGCTTTAAACGTTAAACGAGATGTAAGCTTAAATCTATCTACCAGTGTAGATTTTTTGTTTTTAATTTGCTGTAACTGAAACTTTTCCAATCCCGTGAAGCTATTTCGTCGCAAGGGCCATGCAGGTATGTCGAGCAACTGGCGCTTACGCAGCTTACTGTGCGCGCCAAAATCTAATCTAATCTTCGCCTGAAAAAAAAAAGAAAAGCTGAGCGTGAAAACTTTTGTTTATTAGATGTGGGTAGATAACCCTGGACTAAGCTGACATTTACAATAAAGCAAACCCGCCCTTTCCATCCAATATTTCCTTGTCTTTGGTTTTGCTTTCCCCAATGAAAGCAGCATCGATTCTCAACGATCAAAGGTATTTAACTTGGTCTTCAACAATCGACAAATGAGGTGAAATGACAATGACCAAGGGAGTAGAAGAGAATCCGTGGCCTTTCGAGCTCAAGAATTTGAACACTCTAGGCAGCAGTTGAAAGATTAAACTCTTTACAAACCCCTTCGGTAACTGTTTGAAAACATCTCACCTTCCCACGATGTTCTCAATAATTAGTTTTTGTTCAGATTTAAAATTAGCTAACCGGAAACACAGCTAAGCTTTCTGTAAGCGCTTGCTGGAGGTCGTCCACGAACTTAACGTTCTCTGCAAGTTTGGCCATATTGTGAAAGACTTTACTACAAAGCAAAGATTAGATTTTGGCGCGCACAGAAAGCTACGTAAGCATAAGCGCCAGTTGCTCGACATACCTGCGTGGCCCGTGCGACGAAATAACTTCACGAGATTGGTAAAGTTTCATTCACAGCAAATTGTACAAAAAATCTAGAAAGATTTGAGCTTAAATCTCGTTTAACGCGACATATCAACGCCTGCAACCATCGTGTTTTATACGAACCTCGCAAACTTTTATACACTTTCTCTTGTGATACCTGCGAAAGTATTCAGTATAATTTCCGGTGAGATTTTTGCGGACAATCTGATCGATTTCTCTTACAATGTGTGCTGAAACTGACACTTTTCACCTAGAGCAAGGCTACGTCGCACGCCCCAAACAACCTAAGCGAGATACTGCGCTTCTTGGATATGTGCGTGTTGAAACACACGAAAGGACTCTAAAGCACACTTCACTCTGATTGGGCAGAAAAACATAAAGATTATCTGGCACCAATCTGATGAAAGAACGACTGCGACCGTTTGGAAATAGTCTTATAAGACAATGTCCCCAGGGCTCTTCCGCCCTAACTTGAAATCAACTCACAGCCCCTGGGTCTCCAAAGATGACTTACACTCATCCTCCCTCTCGGTTGTTTCAATTTGTTTTCTTCTCGTTACTCCTCTCGTTTCCCCCTCATCAATAGGAAAATGAGATAAACAGTTGACTTACACTCATCCTTCCTCTCGCCTGTTTCAGTTTGTTTTCTTCTAATTCCCAGAATGACACGTGTTGTTTACCGCACGTCACAAACTGTTGGCTCTCGAACGGAGAGAAGCTGATCGCCAACACTTGGTCCATGTTACCCTAATATCCAAAGAAATTGGTTTATTTCGAATGTGTTAGTTTCAGATTTATTCAGTTTCTCATGGCGTTTCCTTTGACACGAAATGAAAAGAGCTTCGTAGGCAGTAACTGATCTCTAACCTCTCGTTTGTTTTAGTGTTTCTTGTTTGTCGTTTTTGTTTGATTTAATTCATTTTTCTCTTTGTTTCGTTTTTTTGAGAGCTGTTACTCAAAGAGACGGCTGAGATACCGAGATCCTTGCTCAGGGATATCAATTAACTTCTAGTGACAATCAAACGCAGTCAGTGAAATAGTTTTGAGTCAAAACAAACACCCACACTAACGCTTTTTTCTGAACTCATACCCTAGCAGAAGTAATTTTTCTCTTTCGTTTCCAGTCCCACACGGTTATGGTGTGATATTCATTATCCTCAACTGATGCAAGATACTCTCCTTGGCTTCTCTGTTGAAATAAAAGCAGAAACGCAGCATTACTGTCTTGATCAAAGAAAAATAAGTAAAAGGATAAAAATATAATAATAAATAATATTTAAAAGGTGTCTAGTATTTGAATTGGAACGAGGTGGTAGCCTGCTTACAGGTGGTAATTTGTGTTTTCATACGCAAGATTTAGCGCGGCAAGTATTCAGTCGCCATATGGGACGGGTTTTTTCTCCCTTTCTCCTCTCCCCCTCACTTTGTCACTCGTTCCAAATCTTCCACCCGTCCAATATGGCGTCAATATGCCGCGCTGAATCTCGCGCTTGGAAAAACACGTAGCCGTTTGCAAGCTGGCTAAGGAGGCGGCAGCTCCCACCACTACGCCATCCTTGCTAAAAGCATGTGATTACGAGCAAATCCAATGGCAGAAACATGTGACTTGGCATGGGCTTGAACGAAAAGAAAATTGTCTTTTAACCCTGAAATGGCTCACCTTGTTAGAGAATGCAAGAGCAAAGACAGCGTCTTCGAAATGATCCAGTCCAATGACGCAAATTGTTTCTAAAGAGTTGGAATCCCAAATTCTGATATGCGACTGTCAATTGAAAAGACAAAAACAACAACAAAAGTTGAACTAATTCTCAGACTGAGAACCGTGTATGGGAACTGATGATTATTCCTGGACCCAGTTGTTCGAAGGTCGATACGCGCTAACCCAAGGTTAAATTTTAATCCGGGTTTCTTTTTTTCTTCCGTTCAAACTCGTTTTCGCGATAATTTTCTCTCCTCTTTCAGGAGCATCCAAATTGTCGACAAATAGAATTATACTGATTTTTCTTTTGAAGCTTTCAGATTTGGGTTATCTTAACCAAGCTTTGCACAACCCAGCCCTGATCAATAATCTCACTTCTCAAAACATTTAAAAAAGGAAATTTACTGGGATCGGGCAGGAGAAGATGTAGGGTGATCGGTGACACTTACCCTTGCGTCATCACCGCGTCCTTTGACTTGTCCTGTAGCTATTGTAACTTTATCGGGGTGAACACACAAACTATAATGAACATATCGGTACAAAAATTAAAAGTTGGAAAATTTCACGGAAATTTGCATTCCTTCCTGGTACTTTATTTAAATTTCCATTCAGGAATTGCGAATCTCTAGTCATCGGGTGTATGTCGCCCTGACGAAGGGCTAATGCTCGAAACGTCAGCTTTGAAACTCTTTTCAGTGGCCAGTTTACTTTATCAACTCATTTGATAAAACCAAAACTATCCTGTTACTCCCACTGACGCAGCACCACAGTTTCTTTAGAAACTTACCCCCTTTATTCATTTGTATTTATCAAACCAGTGTTGTCCTTTATGTGATTCAGAAAGAAAGAAAGAAAGAAAGAAAAAAACTTCAAATCATTGATTGGGAAGGGAAGGATGAACTTCACCGGGGTGTCCCTACCTAGACTGCGTTGTTCAAAACACCATTAAGCTACCCTTGGGTTAATAACTTTACAGAGAGTTTTTCTGCTTATCTTTCATTACATTCAGCTTCGCTTTACACAGAAAAAATAGGCTTTCAAAGAAAAGAAATCAAAACCAAAATTAACCTTTGATCCTAGAAGATGCAAACCGCCTCTTGAACAAACGGAATCAGGTGTATAAATAAGTGACTCAGTGACTGCAAACCCACAGGGAGACCGGACGAGATGAAAAGGTGAACCTGGCGATTTTCAACCCCTCCAGGGGGAAATAGAAAATAGTCCAAGTCGCTTATGCTACTGCATTGCTTTTTAGCTTGTAGCTGTTACAATCAGTAACTAGCCAGCACTGCTACTTATAGATTACTGTACAGGAACGTGAATAATGCTATTTACCGAGGAACCACTTAATTTAAAGAGGATTACCTCTTGATGTCGTCCGTATGTTCTGTGTAGTGCCTCTGCTTATGGTTGGGTACGTCATACAGCACAACCACTGCTGCAGTGAAGTAAATTAGTTCTCCCGAGCTTAACACAAACAGATTAGTCCTGCAGTCTCTGCCGCGGTAACCGTATCTGAAAAACCGAAACAAGAAAACAGTTCGGCTGACCACTTTCTTGGGCGGAATCGGATGAACAAAGCTGCATGTATGTGTCACGTGGGCCGTGGCATGTATCATGTGCGTTATGTAAACCCACGTGATAATGACGCCAATTACTCGGAAACGCACTTTACCTTACTTTCTTCATTGTGGCGTTAAATTTTGCTCTGACAAGCTGTCAGGTTTTGGTTTTACGACACCCAATAAGAAAGTGCTGAATATATATAATACAATAAAATTCTTTCAACTCGCACATAAAACTCAATGAATACACACGAAAACAATGAACGCAGCATATAACTTACACCCACTCCAGCTGCAGCTTTTCCTCAGGGGGGTGTGGTGATGTGTCTATGTCAAGGTACTCATCAGGTGGGTATAAGTAGATATTACGACCTCGTAGCGTTAGTACTTCAGGGTCTGGTCCTTGGAAAGAAAATAAATGAAGCTAGTAAAGCTATCAGAGCACACAGATGGATAGCTGTTGTTTGACACAATTATTGAATCCTCAATAAACATTTGAACACGTAATTTAAAGTTGGAGGGTGAATGATGAGAATGAGCTCGGTGTTAACCCTCTAACTCCTATCAGTGACCAATACAGAATATCTCCTTACTGTATCAATACAATGTCAAGCAGACAAGTGATGAGAATATAGAAAAATATCAATTCAGGGATTACTGGTTGGTCTAATACCAACTTCTCCAAACTAACTTTACAAGAATTGTATGACAGACAGTTAGGAGACTTATGAATGAGATCATGGAAGTTATGATTAATTTTTATTGGTTTTGGCCGTTGGGAATTTATAAATACCTTGACATTTAAGTAAGGTCAACTCTATTTCCCATTAAGTAAATTGACAGTACTGTCTTGATGGCATGCGGCTCAGTAAATATCCACCACTCTTCACCTCCACTTTGGTGAATTATTGTTGTGTATTGTGAGGAGAAGTTACATATCAGTCACGAATACTAATTTAAGACTTTACCCCTTTGGTGAATTATTGTTGTGTATTGTGAGGAGAAGTTACATATCAGTCACGAATACTAATTTAAGACTTTACCCCTTTGGTGAATTATTGTTGTGTATTGTGAGGAGAAGTTACATATCAGTCACGAATACTAATTTAAGACTTTACCCCTTTGGTGAATTATTGTTGTGTATTGTGAGGAGAAGTTACATATCAGTCATGAATACAAATTTAAGACTTTACCCCTTTGGTGAATTATTGTTGTGTATTGTGAGGAGAAGTTACATATCAGTCACGAATACAAATTTAAGACTTTACCCCTTTCAATAATAATAATAATAATAATAATAATAATAATAATAGTAATAATGATAATGATGACAATACTAATAATGTTAATAATCGTTTTCATAATTGAAATCATCTTTATTTAAATAGGGTAAAACACAACCATGAATGATTAGAAAGCCATTGGTTTTTCAGTTTTTATAATAAAAACTGATTCACAAGCGGCTCTCCAATCATTCAAATCCCTAAATAACAGAGGCTCAGAAAGAGTTACAGTTTTAACAATATCAATATTAAATATGAACTTAGTTTATTTTAGTAATGTTGCTATCTAATTAAATGAAGTTTTGGCATTGCCTTCATGTGGTATGGTGTGACATAGGGTAAAACATGTAACAGTGAATGATTGAATGGCAACTGGTTTTTCAGTTTTTATAAAAAAAACTGACAAACCAGCTGCCCTCCAATCATTCAGATCAGTAACTAAGAGAGGCACAGAAACAGTTACAGTTTAAACAATATCAACATCAATATTAATATTAATAATCATTATCATAATAAAAATCAACTTTATTTCAATAGGGTAAAACATGTAACAGTGAATGATTGAATAGCAACTGGTTTTTCAGTTTTTATAAAAAAAACTGAAAAACCAGCCACCCTCCAATCATTCAGATCACTAACTTGGAGAGGCACAGAAAGAGTTACAGTTTAAACAATATCAATTTCAATATTAATATTAATAATCATTAACATAATCAAAATCAACTTTATTTAAATAGGGTAAAACATGTAACAGTGAATGATTGAATAGCAACTGGTTTTTCAGTTTTTATAAAAAAAGCTGAAAAACCAGCCGCCCTCCAATCATTCAGATCACTAACTTAGAGAGGCACAGAAAGAGTTACAGTTTAAACAATATCAATTTCAATATTAATATTAATAATCATTAACATAATCAAAATCAACTTTATTTAAATAGGGTAAAACATGTAACAGTGAATGATTGAATGGCAACTGGTTTTTCAATTTTTATAAAAAAAACTGAAAAACCAGCCTCCCTCCAATCATTCAGATCACTAACTTAGAGAGGCACAGAAAGAGTTATAGTTTAAACAATATCAATTTCAATATTAATATTAATAATCATTATCATAATCAAAATCAACTTTATTTAAATAGGGTAAAACATGTAACAGTGAATGATTGAATGGCCGCTGGTTTTTCAGTTCTTATGATAAAAACTGATAAACCAACAGCCCTCCACTGAATCATTCAGATCACTAAATAAGAGAGGCACAGAAAGAGTTATAGTGTAAAACATAACTTGATTAATTATAGTGTCAGAAGAAGCAGAAAAATCTAGGATAGTGGGTGTTTATTTGATCAATACCTTCATCCTCTAAAGTCCTTTTAAAATTGCGTCTCCTTGGAAAGCCTGCCTTGTGATCTGTATTTTACATTTGATAAGTTTAAAAGTATTTTTCAATTATTATGTGCTTGGCTCATTACTTTCATGTCTAATCATTAACATTTAAGATTACAAGATGTTAAACTAATTTGGGATTTAACATTAACATTTTTTAATGCTGTCACCGGATTATTACTTATGCCTAGCCAGATAAACACAGTGGCAACTGAGATTATAGGCTCAATGTTCTTTTACATGAAACATGTAAATCAAGAGCAAAATATTAGCAAAATCTATTTTACAGTTACAACTATAAGGAATGAGAATTATTGTTTTAAAAACACTTGAAGGTAAAGATTAAAATCTGACACAGAAAAATTGCTATGCAAGGTAGTCTTGTTCACACAGCACAATCAGCTTGGTTCACAAGTTCTTGCCATTCGAAAAAAAAAAAAAAAAGCTATCATTTTTCCAATGTGCAAACCCTAATCATGCAAGGATTCAAGAATGGTTAGAAAAGCAATGAAACACTTGTCTATGAACAAATCAAATGATTGCTACATGCTACCTGATCCCAAAAAAACATTCTTGCTTAAAGATCTTATATAGTAAACACACTACCTTGACAACACTGCAAGTGTCGGGTCAATGTCAGTACACACTCCCTCCCCCCCCCCCCCAACCCAACAACAGTCAAGTAATAACTGAGTAAGGGTTAATGTTGTGCTAGGGTAGGGGGTAAGTGTAGGGTTGTTCAGACACTGACATTAATCCCAAGTTTCCTATAGCTAGGAGGTCCAACATCTGATCAGTAGGTGCTAAGCATTTAACTGTACTAAATAGAATTTTTTATCAATTAAATACTGCATCAAGTATTCACCTAAGCTGTTCTGTGTTTCTGTGGTAGTTGTAAAGCTGCTGTCTTGCTTTTTTACCACTGCAGCACTGGTTCTGCCATTATTTTTGATGAGCTGTTTCTCTCCTGATCTCAGAGAGTTTCCAAGAGTAACAACCGACATGGCCTTTTCAAGGAATCTTGACATATCTGTCCAACTACAAACAATTGGAAATAATTATGAAAGTTCACTTTCTGAATTTTTTGCAAGCAATTTTATGATGGCACTGAAATTATTTATTCAAATAAACCCTAAATTTATTTGGATTTACCTTCAATTTTTAAAACAATGATTAGTGTGTTTGGTATGCCCTGCATTATCTACCTATTTCTTATCTGAGTCCCTGATGGCAAGCAGTAGCTGTGACTATGAATAGTAACTATTAAAACTCTGAAAATGATTCAAACAGGATCACTGTAAATTTCTCCTTTTGGTCTTCAAGAAATTCAAATTATATTACAGATCAGTCAAATGGTTTTGATTGACTCATGTTCACCATTGACAGTCCAAATAATTAAGAAATAACATCAAATTAGTGAGCTGTTTGTATACACTTACTCTACACGACCATCTCCTTCTGTATCAAACCTTACAAGTAGTTTTTCCAACAAGGAGCGACTCAGGTGGACATTGTGATGTTTACACTCCACCTTCATCTAAACCATAAATGATGAAACCAGTTTAGTTTAATTGCTCAAGACGCGTGATTCTAGAGATGAACATGCTCTGTAATAACCCAGCATGACATGTTTATAGTACTGATGCACTCTTTTCCAAATGGCTGTTACAACAATTCTTGATGTTTTCAAAGAAGGCACAAGGGAAATGGAAGAAAATGCAATTACTATCAGTGTTAAATTAATCATCCATGCCAGCACCTTAGGAAATGTAGAGAGGAAATGAAAAGAAGCAGTCTGGGAGTATGTGTGTCGTTAAAGTACGCAACAACGCCCTGGGCAAGGTTAGAACCTAAATCTCTTGATCTGGACGCTACAAAGCAGCTTACCTTGCGAACAGGCCTCCTGATAGGGTGCAATACAAAGATGTAAATTGTGCGATTGTTTTATACACATTGTGCAATTTTTTTCTGCACTATTTTAAATTATGCTTGTTTTGTTAGGTTTTAAAGACAGAAAACATTTTTCACTCTTCGGAAGACACGAAAGCCATTTTCTACATCTTCTTTCTTAACTTGTGCAGATATTTTGCAATTTAAACGGTTTTTAGCGTGTGTGCTGCAGGATGCGATAATAGACCCGCAGCGAAGGTCTGGGTCAGATCATGCAACTCAGACCTTGGCTGCGTGCGTCCAATATTGTTCCAGACCCAAACCAGTACCAGACCCCAGACATGCGAAAAAGACACCTTGAACTTTGATTGTATGTACAATATTAACCTTCTGACAATGTTCTCAGGTCTTTTTTAAGGTAACTCCTGTTGAAACGACATGTAAATAAGGCATTTTTAAGATAAAGTGTTAATTTATCGTTTACCTTGTGGAATTTTTGCAATTTTTTAAGAATTATGCAATTTTTCATGAATTGTGCGATTGGATGCATTTTGAGGTGGACTGTGTGAAATTGCACCATCACGTTTTATCAGAAGCCCTGTGTGAACAATACCCTCTCCTTAACTTTCACAATCCTTTAATTGATACCCCAACAACAGTTTTTATAATTATTATAATTTGGTTTACAAATTGTGCATAGCAAATGCAGCAAAGTACCTTATCTGATACATAACTGCATCACTTATTTTCCTTCAACCCTTTACATCCAAACATCAGCATGTATATCCTCCATACTGTTCTCTATACATTTCCTTTGGTGCAAACAAGGAGAATTTGTTTAACAATCAAGAGCATGTTTAGTCGGTGATCATTTCCTTTATTCTCGTGGCCTTAATGTGTGATTCAGGGGTGATACTGTAAGGAGAAATTAGATGCTGGTCACTCTTACAGGTTAAAGGGTTAAAATAAAGTTCTCACGTTATCACAGTTCTGACATGAAAACTTCAGTTCATTGCCATCCAAATTTCCATTCACCTGCATCAGCTCATTTTCAACTTCTAGCAACAGCTGGGCATCATTTTTACTCCTGGCAGATGAAATACTGTTGGAGAGTACAGGATTTGACAAACCAACAGCGCTCAATTTGCTTTTCCCTTGCCAATCCTCAGATCCATGACAGTCTGTAGGTTTCGTAAAAAAAAAAAGAAAAACATCACTTGAACACAAAAGTCCTGCCTTCAATCTGCTGTAAGAGTAAATTAGGGATTTTTCATGTGTTAAACTTATTTTATGATTTGATGCTACTCAGTTTGGAAAATGGAAAAATTAAAGGGTTACACAGATAAACACAAAATGACTTCAAGCAAATTGACCTGGGGTATGTTTGTTACACATTTAAAGCAACAATCTGTTCTTTCCATGTATTTTGAAAAATATTTATCATCATTATCCTTCCAAAACAACACCACATCAGTGAATGCAATTTTGTAAAGTCCAGCTTTCAACAAATGAATTTCTTGATATGTTAGAGACCTTGATTTGAGTTTCTCAAACTCATTAATTATTCATGTGATCATCTAACCAAGACACGCCAATTTCATCGAGTGCATGTGGTTTGAAACCCCGATGTAACGGTCGAATGATGTGTTATCCATGAGTTTGATAAAGCACCAAACTCTAGTGAACTCATTTCTTAATTTAAATAACAACAACAAACTTGCCAGCAATATATGAGAAACATATGATGCACGATCCTCACAGTAGATATATGAACTTCATATATTTCATTGTATCAAATATATGAGAAAGTTGTAAATATTTCCATTTTCTTTTATTCATGAGGTGCAATTGAGAAGCTATATCAAAAACTAGTGCAATAGATTTCATCAAGGTTTCCAAATGCAAGACTGACTGATGAAAGCACAAGGCTGCAGGCCCAGTGCCTTTATTGTTTTCTAGTGTTTGGAAACCCCCGAGAAACCCTTGCACTCATTTTTGAAATAGTACTTGTTCACAAAAGCAAGACAACATTGGTCAAGTTTTTTGAATATGGCAAGTGGCCTTAAAGAAGATACTGACATGATTATCATAGCAGTTATAAAGTATAGTTTTACTTTCACTACATTTAGCAAAGAATCACCTAACAAATATCGGGCTAGTGGTTCATGAAGAACTCCAAGGCCATTATCAACTTCAAACTTCTTGACAAGAGCTGTCAGTGTAGGACCAAGAATGAGTATCTGGTAATAAAGGAGAACTCGTCTGAGTTCCTCTGTGGTAATTCGGCCAGACCGGTCCTTGTCCAGAAGAGACAACTTGTGTTTCACATCTAAAAGTTTCTGTTTACTGATATTCTTGAGAGCATCTGCCACTCTTTGGGAAAGTTGGCTGTCTGAAGTTGATTGGTCAGAGGTGACACATAAGATAGAGTAGAGAAGATCAGAAATTAGTGCCTATGCAACCATCAGAAATTGGGATGAACAATAAGTGTAGAACTGTGTGAAGCACTAAAAAGGATGAATTGGATACAATTGGATTTTTGCATTGGCAAATCCATGAGATAGCTTCTTCCTGCCCAACTCCAAATCAAGTTGCTGATTAGCTTTTTTTTTTTCCCAGAGGAAAAATTTAATCCTTTAATAAAAGACAATGTTCAACAAACTGACATGTGACACCAGTTCCCAGTGTTAGGCTTACCACATTCTTGGGAAGCTGCAGCACCTCTAAACTAACTCAGTTCATTTTCATGTACATTATGCACAAATGTGATGAAAAGTTGGAAAAAGATAATTACGCAATTATAGACCACTTTCATAAATGGCTGCCGAATTAATATTCTTTTGTTTAGATTTAAATTAGCCCCTCTGGCCTCGTTCTCCGGTACAAAATTCAAAAGAATACATTATCTCAAAAGAATATTAATCTGGCAGCCATTTACGAAAGTGGTGTACATATTGTCATCGTCATTTTGAAAAGTGTGATGACCAAACATTTTTAGAACATAGCTAGCAGAATTGCGCAATCAAATTCAATATACGTAAGCGTGCTCAAAATCCCGATAGTGCACGCTGACAGTGTCAGCAAATTGCTTCGCCAGAAATTTTTTTTTTCGCGCGGGGAAAAATAATATATTTCGCGACAATAATGGCTACAAACAGAAACTCGGCCTATTAGTCCAATAACGAAGATAATGTTTCGACCTTTTCCCTTGGGCTATAGTTCTTAGGTGAGGCATAAAATTTAGAAGTGATATAAAAACACTGTTACCATCTTTCCTTAGTTTATATTACATAATGTACAGGCAAGCTTTAATTTTTTGATATTCAAATTCAACAATCAATCTTTTGCATGAGTACACTAGAACTGTTTAAAGTAATTGCTTACCCTCAGTAATAGGAGGGAGGACAGGGTATGCCTTGCCACCTATCTTAAATGTTGGACTAGGATCATATTTTCCCCATGGATAAGTAGCACTGAGGGTACTCTGCCGTGATGATGGTACACCTTGGTGGTCTGGAACTGTAACCAATTTTCCTCCAACAATCTTAGTCACAAATCTTGAAGAGCTCATTGTTTAGGTAAGTCAATTTCATTTTCCTCCTTTTGATCCACTGTTAACTGTTGGGAAAGAATTTTGTTGGAATAGCTGAAGGGAGTTAAGCGGTGTTTATAATTTCCATAGCATGAAGTACATTTGAGACAACAATCAAATTTGAAAACTTAAACAATAACTGTTTCAGCGTAATTCACCATACAATAATTTCAAGTGAGTAACTTGAGTGAGGAGGATGGATCTTTTTCTCGATTGTTGAATAAACAAGTAAGGGCACTGTAAGTTTCCTTAAACCTTTGACCTGTAATAATGACCAGCATCTAATTTCTCCTTATAATATCACCCCTGAATCACTATTAAGTTTGTGAGATTAAAGGAAATGATCGCAAACTCAAGAAGCTCTTGATTGTTTCATGATTTCTCCCTGTAAACACTAGAAGAAATTTATACATAACACTTTAGAGAATTTGCATACTGATGCTGGGGTGTAAAGGGTTAAGTATAGTAATATTGCTTAAGTATTTACAGAGATGGTCCTGGTTAAAGATTAAATCAAATCTTGGTACAGTCATTCCACTTAAGGTGATTATGGTTAAAAGCATTAATTTTCAAGCAGCTACAGAATTTAGGATGCTTCTAAAGAAGAAAACAAAACATAGAAGAAGCAATTGCTCTGATAATCACCTGATTATCAGAATAGAATAACTTTTAAAACAGTTATTCTATTCAAGACCAGCAAATATCATTGCATGACTTTGTCCTGGGTTTATCAAACAATATTTACCTCGTCTTTGGTAAATAACTGAAGAATGATACAGGATAACAGGTTGTCAGACTTACTAAATTTAGGGTATGCAATGGATGCAACCTAACTACATGAAAGGGTGCTCCACTGTTGCTAAACAAAGCTTGTACTTTCACTTGTTCATTCCTGATATGGAATCATCAACAATT